>NC_133649.1:275592968-275892968 GCF_009905375.1 Apium graveolens
GAATATCTTGTAAGTTGGGCACCTCCTTCTGCGTGTCCACACATAGGCTAGGTAGGTCTCATTTCCTTTTCGTAGCATCCTTTTGGCCCGGGCCATGGTCAAAAATCTCTGCGTCTGCCTCTTTCCTCTAAATATAACTTCTTTCTTCCCTGAGATATTTAGCTTAACTTTCTTCCCTTTACAGTCTATCTGAGCATCATTGCTAGATAGCCAGTCCATTCCCAAAATTACATCAAACTCCCCTAATTTAAAAAGAATCAGATCAACACTAAAAGATTGTTCCCCTATGCCTATCTCACAGGCGGGGTGAATCTGGTTAACATGAATAATTTTATGATTGGCTATTTCTACTTGCAAGGGTTCTATCAAGGGTTCAGCCTTAAGTCTTAACTTACGCGCAAAGTCCTTTGATATAAAAAATTTAGTTGCTCCCGAATCAAATAAAACGTTTGCACTGACTGAATTTAGAGAAAGGGTACCTGCTATCACATCTGAATCTTTCATAGCATCCTGGACTGTCATGTTGAAAGTCCTTGCAGTAGGTGGCTTATTAGAAGCAGCCCTGCTTGCTCCCAAAGCTGCTGGTTTGTTCATTGGGCATTCCCTCTTCCAATGACCTGGGCGTCCACACTGATGACAAGTGGTGGTTGGAATGACGACAGGGGTTGATGATGGGCACTTAGTTGAATAGTGACCTTCCCGACCGCACTTAAAGCAGGTTACTGGCTTTCCTTTACACTCCCGGGTGTGATTCCTTCCACATATGTTACAGGCTGGCAATGGGGGTCGAGACTGGTTGGGATAGGACATTCTTGACTTCTGGCCGCCCTGGCTCACACTCACATTCATTGGCCGCTTAAACTCAGTGTTCCTTCCTGGTAGGGACACTGCTCCTCGATTAAATCTAGTTGGGAAGCTCCTTCCTGCGGAACCTCCACCCATGCTCATACTTTTCCTCTTTATTCCTTTCTTCTCTCTTTCCTTCTGCATCTGTTCACTTCCGACTTCTACAATCGTTGCCTTTTGCACCAGAGTGGTATAGTCCGTAAGCTCAAGGATTGCCACCCTATTCTGAATCCACGGTTTCAGTCCCTGCTGAAACCTCCTAGCTTTCTTTTCCTCGGTGCTCACAAACTCTGGCACAAACCTTGATAACTCAGTAAATTTCACTTCGTACTCTGCTACAGACAAGTTATTCTGCTTTAGCTCCAAGAACTTGAGCTCCATCTGGTTTTCCATAAACCTCGGGAAATAATTTCCCAGAAACAACTGACTAAATCTCTCCCAGGTTATAATAGCATCTGTCTCCATGTTTTTCTTGGCCTCCCACCAGTAGTTAGCTTCTCCTTTCAGAAGGTAGGTAGAAAATACAGTCTTCTGTGCCTCATCGGTACTCAAAATCTCAAAGGATTTCTCCATTTCCTTTAACCATGCCCTTGCCTCAACTGGGTTGGCTGATCCGTGGAACTCAGGGGGCTTAAGGGACTTAAAAGCCCTGAAAGAGTTTGCCACAGTATTGTTATTTCCTTGAGGGGGTGGGTTGGGTTACGTTCCAAATTCTTCCTTAGGAGTTGCATGAACTGGCCCATGGGATCCATGCCTGGGTTTGGTACTGGTTGCTCAACCTCAGTTTCTCCTTCTTCAGCCTCTATCTCAAATCCCTCAACATCATATGTTTCCTCTTCCTCTTCATACAGGGAGTCATCCTGTTCCACATAATCCTCATCTTCCTCTTCACTGTGTTCCTGGTTCCTATCATCCTGGTTATGGCTTCCCTGGTCCTCAGATCCAGGGTTCGCCCTAGTTCCAATCTTTCTTGGCGGCATGATTCTGATAATAAAAAAAAATTATTGGGAAATTCAACGTTAGGACACAATCATATACAACATTGTGCCTTGCACAGCTTCATAATGGGGAGCACGTATATCGCAATTCTATTATTTTATGACAGTTCTAATATGAAGTGCAGTAATAATAATGATAAAAACAGTGATCCCGTCACTATGGAACTGAACCGAAAGGAAAAAAATATATACATAATACGAGAAATACATAGTTTGATCTGGTCAAAAGTACAACAGTGCCACAGCCATCTGTCCCAAAAGTGATACACAAGAGTCTATCTGTCTAGTCAGAAAAAGGGATGCTATATACAAGTTAACTATTCCGGAAAATTGGCTCTTACTAAGGCCTCGGCTAACTAGACAAGTAGACTATTCCATCGTCAATCCTGAATCATACACCGAAGCGGGTCAGCTCTCATACCCTTTCCATCGCACGACGGAAGATATAGTCGGCATGCCGCCTGGAGATCCTACCATGCCTGTCCCCCTGGAGAGATCTAAGTCTCGCTCGGGGCGTGAGCTCTATCCCCATAAGCTCCCTCCTCAAGGATCGGGGTATAGAAGCCCTAGTCTCATAAGCTCGGGTACGCCTACCCGCCCTCTCCGCATCCAACTCCCTCCTGGCCTCATCTAGTCGGGCCTCGGCAATAGCCACTCGGGTCCTCAGAACATCCTGAACATATCCATGAGCTAACGAAGACTGCCTGTGGGCAGGGTCAAGAGGTGGTGAATCCGGAGCCGCTGAGGGTGCTTCCTCGGTCTGCCTAGGCTCGGAAGTATGGGTCTCTGAGCTGTCATCATCGGGAATCCAAGATAGTGGTGGAGGGGTAGGGGCTCTGACCACCAGAAGTGTGGGTAAAGGGGTACCAGCATACACTACCATAGGTCCAACAAGCTCCTCAGCCACTGGGACCTCATCCGGGTCCTCCTCATCTGAAATAGCAATGACCTCCGTCTCTGACTCCTCTGAGGGGTCCTCCTCATCCTCCTCCATCTCAGGCTCCTCCTGATGCTCAACATCTAGCAGTGCCTCATCATGCTCACGCTCGAACATCTCAGGGTCCTCTATCTCAGGCGCCTACACATTAAATGAGCTAAGTTACTATCATGATACTTATAAGGGTTCCCGTAAGGGTTTTAACTGTCAGCACTACTTTAAGTAGTCCGACCATGAACTTGGCAAGAGTTCTTATTATCTTTGTGAGTTTGTTATTATATCGTCGCATCATCTCTGAGGTTTATAACGCTTAGCTCTGATACCATTTCTGTAACACCCCCAGATCCGGGGTCGGGGATCCGGGTCATCACGGTCTTTCTTTCCACAATATCACTTCACTTAATTAATAATAAATAACCTTATGCTGTGACCCCACACTAACACACACCACAACCCGTTATAGTCTCAGAGATGAAATTGAAATAAGTACAAGTCTTTGAATCCACAATTTGAAAGTTATTACAACCCAAAATGATTACTTGATAAATTTACAGTTAATTGCCATTATCTGCCACAAGTTATAATTATACATAATTGATTCTCAAAAGTAGATGGTCTGATCTACAATAGATCTACCTCTGCAGCTATAGCAGCTACAACATCATCGGGAAGACGCGGGACGCTTCCCACGCGCTTGCGCTGGGTCTGCTGGAGTCTGGCCATCTTTCCTAACTGTTGTTGTGTGATGAAGAAATAAAGCAAGAGTGAGCCTTACAGCTCGCAAGATAATATATAGTGATAACAATAATATAAGTATCTAAATGGATACTTACTAGAATATTTTATCATGAGTAAGATAATTACTTACTAGATATAAGTAAAAATAAGGGATGAAGTTACCAAATACTTCACTACACTTATATCATTTATAAAGCTACTTGAACTACCACTGTTCAAAGTATAATGAGCTTTCAACAGTTCATCACATAGATGAGACTACAAGACAAGATTTGAATAGATTAAATCTTTGAAATATTATTAAAGGAAATGAAGTTATGATATACTTCATTAAGTTCTGATATATATATATATATATATCCACATACACATCTTCTTTATACATTTCCTGAAAACCTCTGTCATGTAAAGTATGAACAGAATTGCAATATCCAATAAATTTGGAAAGGAAAGAATTTTGGCATAAACCTGATATCTTGCTGATCAGGCAAAGATACCAATAAGTAACATTTTCTACTAGTAGATGGACGAATTCCCCACTGGTCATCACCCTGGTCGCAATAGGACCTTATGCTGGACTGCCACTCAGCCACTTATGCATTTGATGGACTCCCACTGAGCCACTTACACTATCATGGACGCCCACTGAGCCCATATTGCTTATGCCGACTCGATAGATGGACTTACTTCCCGAACGTTGGGTAAGTAATCAATTCATTTACCAAAACTGCAACCTTGTTGCGAATATAAAATACACCATAGAGCCGGATCCCTCAGGTTTTGAGCGAGTATTTAAATCCCCTTTTTTTAAAGGAAGATCTTAAATATAAAAAAAATGAGTTTTGGGATCCGCTCTAACTTTTAAAAATCATTTTGAAGACTCGAAAACACTTTAAAGAGTGTTTGGAGTAATGCTGATTTAATGAAGTAAATCAGTCCCAATATATTTAGAAAATGTCTGAATATTATTATTTAAATAATATTCTCATAAAGATAATCCTTATAAAAATAATCGAAGTAGAAGTATTAAAACTTATACTTGAAATGGATATTAAATAACCAAAGATATACTTATATAAAAGTACTATCTTTATTTGAATAATCGAAAATAAGTTTGATTATTGACACCTTATTCTTTAATGAAATAAAGAATATATTTCAGTAATAAGCGGAGTCATAATACCTCGAATGAATATTATAAATAATATTCATAAAATAAAGGAGTCATACATCCTCGAATGAATATCCAAGTTATATTCAATAATAATATAAAGGAGTCATAAGCCCTCGAATAATATTCGAAATAATATTCAATAAATAATATAAAGTTATCGAATAACCCTTATTCGATTAATAGTTTTGAAAACTATAACCATATATATATATACATATATACAAAATCTACTCGGGATCCTCGACTCCCGGTTTTAGAAAATGTTTTCACCTTTTGGGTCCCTGTAATAAGGGTATATACAAATTACTGCTTATCTCTAGCATAGGTATTATGCAACTTATAAGCATTTGAATCAACAGTTAGATATCAATATTATGAAACAGGCATGCATATAAACCATATCAGCATGCTCCAATATATCGCAAGAATTTGCTATAACAAATATGCATATAACGCAAGATCATGCATATACACAAATACATCACAACAACAGTTATAACGGGTAGAAAACTTGTCTGAGCGACTTGGGGTGATAAAAGGCTCGGGACGAGTCTGGTAGCCTATAAACAACAAGTAAGTTGGAATTAAACCAAAGTCACTTGTAAATCTATACTTTAACTAACTTAGACTCTAACGCTTGTTTTGCGCTTATTGATTCTCTGAAGTCACTCGGGTACCCTCGGCTCCACTATTTTTAATAAATTAACCTTTACGAGTTTTAAGGCGATTCCTTCGCGAGTGTCTTACCAACTGCCTAACACACTTACCATAAATGTTTCATACATTAATTAACCCTTTTTGGTCTTTAACCTATGTTTCAAAGTAAGGCGAGGGGAAAAGTTTCGTTCGCGAAATGCCATTACTTGAAACGATCGTTTCTCCTAAACCGTGCATCGGAATCGAGCGAACTACATATCAAAACGAAGCTCGTAACACGAGCTATCTAGACATGGAAATGGTCATAATCTAGCAGGGGGTTCTCGGGTCCTAATGTTATGCACAAAAACAGTCTAAAGAAAATCGGACGTTACGACGACTATGTTTACGCGATTTCCCAATTTTAAACTATTCAAAACCAACCACAATTCAACCTCAAATCAAACACACAACCAACATCCATCCTTATCACATCATAACAGCCCCAATCAATTCAATTCCAACATTTATACTTATGCCTAAGCTTAACTTTAACTATACTTAAGTTCTTTTAATCAAAACAACAAGATTTACCATTCCATTTCAATACCACTTCAACCCAAACTCTAAACCACAAACATTAAGCTACAATATCACCATAATAATCAAAATCATCTTATTAAACATAGGAATCTTGGGTTTGGATATGATATACCTTCCTTGAAGTGGTGGGGGGAGCTAGGAAGCCTTAAGAAGCTTTGAGAAGTCTTAGGAATGCTTGGATCTTAAAGGAAAACAAGAAAAATTTCAAGTTAAAAACTTGAAAACACTATTCATTGTCTTCTTCATTGATTTAATGAAGAAGATTGAGAAAGAATTGATGGCTTAAACTCATGATATAGCCCTAACTATGCATAAGGATGATTAGGGAATTAACTCACCAATTTAGGAAGCTTGGATCTTTGATTTTGAAATTTCTTGCCTTTAAAATGTCAAAAAGCCGAGAGCAAATCAAGAGCAATGCCTTGGTTTCTTTTTTGATTTTGATGAAGAATGAATTATTTGGCTTGGTTGATTTGGTTTTGTTTTGTTTTTGGTTAATTACCAATTTAACCTTGATTTTGTGTGGTTAAAAATCCACCACATCTCCTTCCTTCCCATGTCATGCCTATGTCATGTTGTGATGTCATATTTCCCTCCTTGTCCTCTTCTCATTGGTTGGGTGACATCACTCTCTCTAATCCCTTTGATTAACTTCCTAATTATTTGCCTAATGACCGCTGATCTGTTATACGGTTCGCTTAACTTTCGTTTTCGTTTATCGTTTGAAGGATCATACTCGGGATCTTATTACTTAGGTTCCCTTAACCTTTCTCAATACATTATATTCCTTTTTATGATCCTCTATTATAATCCTTTAATTTAAATCCTTTTTATCCTGTTACCTTATACTCAATTCTCTCCGTATCTAGTGTATTTCCGGGAAAAACCAAAGTGTTCGGAATTGGATTCTGGCGATCTTTACATACACTCATATACCATATAGAGTACTAATAAAATCTCAGAATATCCATAATAGAACCCCTACATAGTGTGGCATGAAAAGTTTTCTCATTCAGCTAAAACACTATTCACAAGGGTTACAAAAAGTTGAAAATTTTGGGGGTTATTACATTACTTCTCAAGATCCACCCACATACACCTTATATACTTTATCTAGCATCACATAAAAGCATCACAACTCGAAAACTCAAGAACTTAGCAAGAATATGAGCAAAACAACCTTACACATCCACAAACTTTTGGATCTTGACACTACATTAAAAATAACTCTTAAACTCACCCTTAAAACATTAAAGAGTTGGAATTTATACCTTCTTGAGCACTAGGAGGGTTATTACTAAGATGATTAGGGCTTGGTTTGCTTGAAAAACACTTAGAAGGGCTAGATCCTTAAGAAACAAAACCATGAAACCAAGTTAGTCAAAACAGTCCATAAAGTTCTTGAACTTCAAGAATTTGTTTCTCATAAACCATTAAGAATTTGGCCATGAAATCATAGAAATACCTTTACTAGGATGTAAGGAAGCTTTGTGAATTTTTGTAGAATTTTTAATAGAGGGAAGGATGGAGAAGTGAAGTGAGGAAGAGGGCTCTCCCTCCTTTTCTGCATAAACAGGCCGAGAGCAAAAAGGGGAATGGGGGGGGGGGGTTGGTTTGATTTTTGTTGAAGTGTGAGAGTTTATAAGATGGTTTGATAGTGTGTATATATGGGCATAATAATCAGCAAAATAAAAGGCTTAGTTAACAATTTTAGATGAGTAGAAATGGGGAGGTATGGCCTTGTACCTTCTTGTCTCCCAATTACTATTCACTAACTATTCACTTACTATTCCACTAACTATTCTAGTTAGCTTCTAATTCCCTAGTTACATCTCCTAACTACTAGTTAGCTTGGTTTTGCATAGCCAACTTGCATGGAATTAATTTCTCATTCGATTATTTAACGTACACGCGATTGTCGTTCCATTCCGATAGTTTAATCGTATAATATTTCATTTCGCAGTGAGTTCTTTTATCGCTTATAATCCTTTATCCAATTTTATTCCTTTCTCTTGATCATAGAAACACCTTGATATAATATTTATTTCACGTAGTATTCCCGGTTCTACGCCATTCCTTACGGATATGAAAACACGTAGTATAATCACGAATCTTCGACTTCCGACGGCTTTTACATTCACTTATTTTCCTCGATAAACAAGAATATGATCTCGGATTTCCAAAATTCCACTATTCATATTTGTGATGAACTCCATGCGTATTACATAACTAGTTCCAGTTACTATTCACTGAAGTTTTAAAATATTACAAAAATCAGGGTTCTTACAGTCTCCCCCCTTAAAAGGATTCCGTCTCGGAATCAATCCACAAATAGATGGGGGTACTTTTATTGCATGTGACTCTCTAATTCCCAAGTTGACTCCTCGACGTTGTGATGCCTCCATAAGACTCTGACTAGATTGACACTCTTGTTCCGAAGTACTTGCTCTTTTCGGTCAATGATTTCGACTGGCTGCTCAACATAGGACAGATCTGGTTGAAGGTCTACTTGCTCATGCTCCACTATATGTTTGGCATCCGCATTATACTTCCTCAACATTGATACATGAAAAACATTATGAACCTGCTGAAGATTTGGAGGTAAAGCTAACTCGTATGCCACAGGTCCTATCCGTCTTAGAATCTCGAAAGGTCCAATATAACGGGGGCTCAGCTTCCCTTTCTTCCCAAATCTCATCAATCCTTTCCATGGTGACACTTTCAGAAATACCTGGTCACCCACTTCATACTCTCTGTCCTTCCGTGCCAGATCGGCATATTTACGCTGTCGGTCCTGGGCTGCCTGCTATGCGTCCTCTGACTAATTGAACTATGTCCCTTGTCCTTTGCACCAAGTCGGGACCTAGTAACTTTCTCTCACCAACTTCATCCCAATACAAGGGCGAACGGCACCTTCGGCCATACAACGCCTTGTATGGGGGCATTCCGATACTCGCATGATAACTGTTGTTGTAGGCAAACTCTATCAAAGATAGGTGTTCATCCCAAGAACCCTTAAAATCTATTACACACATTCTCAACATATCCTCTGATGTCTGAATGATTCGCTCACTTTGTCCATCTGTTTGCGGATGGTAAGCGGTGCTCATGTTTAGTTTGGTTCCTAGGCATTCCTGAATGCTCATCCAAAATCTGGAGTTAAATCGGGGATCTCGGTCAGATACGATAGCTACTGGCACTCCATGTCTTACCACAATTTCCTTAATATATAGCTCCGCTAATCTATCCACGGTGTAGGTTTCCTTGATTGGAAGAAAGTGCGCTGACTTGGTTAGTCGGTCTACAATTACCCATATTACATCATGGTTAGTCTTAGTTCGGGGTAATCCTACCACCAAATCCATAGCTATCTGCTCCCATTTCCATATCAGAATTTCTAAAGGTTGTAAGAGTCCGCTTGGTCGCTGGTGTTCTGCCTTTACTCTTTGACAGGTCATACACTTACTGACCCACTCCGCTACATCCTTCTTCATGTTAGGCTACCAGTAGTACTCTTTCAAATCTTGGTACATTTTGGTGCTTCCTGGGTGGACCGTATATCTAGAGTTGTGTCCTTCACATAAAATTTCATCCTTTAGTTCTTGGACGTTAGGGACCCATATCCTGTAGGCATATGCCTCCTAATTCCCTTCTCGTCTGGGTCACACTTGGCCTCCTCTCCGCTTACCAGTTCCTTGTTCTCCCTCAACACTATTTCTGGGCATCGCCTAATCTTTTCCAAGTAGCCCCGGTTGCATAACCATCTCATACAAGCCTTCGGTCCCTGGCTCAGCGACCTTGACCCCAATCTCTAACTTTTCAAATTCTCTGATCAAATCCTCTGACGTGGTGATCCTTTTCAATCTTTCCATACGACTAAGGGCATCGGCCACCACATTGGCCTTCCCCTAGTGATAAAGAATTTCGCAGTCGTAGTCCTTAATCAATTCTAACCACCTTCTCTGCCTCATGTTTAGCTCCTTCTGGGTGAAGATATATTTAAGACTCTTGTGGTCAGTATAAATCTCACACTTTTCTCCGTATAGGTAATGTCTCCACATCTTAAGGGCAAACACTATAGCGGCTAATTCTAAGTCATGGGTGGGGTACCTCACTTCATATTCCTTTAATTTCCTGGATGCATAAGCAATCACCTTACCGTCCTGCATCAGCATACATCCCAAACCCTTATGGGACGCATCACTATAAATCACAAAGTTCCCTTTATCGTCTGGTAGGGCCAGCACTGGGGCCGATACCAACCTTTTCTTCAATTCTTGGAAACTCTCTTCACATTTCTCTGTCCAAACAAACTTTTCTGTTTTCCGAGTAAGTCTAGTCAACGGGCCTGCTATCTTGGCGAAATCCTTTACAAACCTTCGATAATACCCGGCCAGTCCAATAAAGATTCTTACCTCGGTGGGCGTGGTTGGTTGTTCCCAATTAGCGACAGCATCTATCTTTGCGGGGTCTACGAGAATTCCTTCCTTACTAATCACATGACCCAAAAACTGAACTTCTTTCAACCAAAATTCATACTTTGAGAATTTGGCATACAATTTTTCTTTCCGCAAGATTTCCAATACTATCATGAGGTGTTCTGCATGTTCCTCCTCCGATCTAGAGTAAATTAGAATATCATCGATGAAGACTATCACGCATTCGTCCAGATACTTCTTAAAGACTCTGTTCATCAGATCCATGAAAGCCGCGGGCGTGTTAGTCAAACCAAATGACATAACTAGGAACTCATAATGTCCATACCTAGTGCGAAATGCAGTCTTAGGTATATCCTCCGGTTTGATCTTAAGTTGATGATAACCTGTCCTAAGGTCAATCTTGGAAAAAAATGTTACATCCTTTAGTTGGTCAAAGAGGTCATCTATTCTTGGTAATGGGTACTTGTTTTTAATGGTCAGCTTGTTTAACTCTCGATAATCGATGCACAGTCTCATACTGCCGTCCTTTTTCTTCACAAATAACACGGGTGCACCCCACGGGGATACGCTTGGTCTAATCATTCTTTTATCCAATAGATCTTGCAGTTGATCAGCCAACTCTTTCATTTCGATGGGGGCCAAACGATACGGGGCCTTTGATATTGGTGCCGTGCCGGGAGCTAAATCAATGGCAAATTCTATCTCCCGATCCGGAGGTAGTCCGGGAAGATCCTTGGGAAATATATCCTCAAATTCATTAACTACAGGTATGGTGTGGATCTCAGGGGTTTCTCGTTTGGTATCCACCACGTAAGCCAAGTAGGCCTCACATCCTTGCCTTAACAGTCTCTTGGTCTGCACCATAGTTAGAAATTTCTTGGTTTACCGTTGCCCCTTAATTATTATACTCTTTCCATTAGGTGTTTTCAATTTTACTTTCTTCCCCTCGCAATCAATCTGGGCATGGTTTCTAGATAGCCAATCCATTCCTAATATCACATCAAACTCCCCTAATCGAAAGGGAATTAAATCTACTGGGTACCTCACTCCACCTAATTCTAGGTTGCAGTTAGCATAAACTTGATTTACATGAATAATCTCTTGATTAGCTACTTCCACTTGAAAAGATTCTTCCAAAGGTTCTACTTTTAAGTTCAATTTTTCAGCAAATTCTTTAGATACGAAAGACTTAGTAGCTCCAGAATCAAATAACACATTGGCGGGATTGGAGTTTAGGAGGAGCGTATCTGCTATAACATTGGTGTTCCTCACGGCATCTTTCACAGTCATATTAAAGGTCCTGGCAGTCGGCACTCTATTAGATGCAGCTACACTACCCCTCGAGCTAGCTGGGGCTGCCGCAGGGAAGTCCTTCTTCATGTGTCCTGTCTTTCCACACTGAAAACACTTAACCGCTTCCTGGTTACAAGCTGTGGCATAGTGCCCCACCTTACCACATTTAAAGCATATCACCGGTTTCTGCATACATTGCCCATAATGCCTCTTACCACAGCTCTCGCATTCTGGCAGAGGAGGTCGTGGTTGGCTATGATAAGACATTCCTGTCTGGTTCCCGCTCCGGGCCACACTCACGCTCCCTGATCCCCCGAATCCTATACTGCGGTTGGGTTGGGAGGCCGTCGCCCTGACAAACTTACTAGGGAAGCTCTCCCCTTCCACACTCCTACTTCGACCATCAAACTTTCGTTTCTTAGCTTGCTTCATTTTCTGGCTAATTTCACTCCCTGTTTCAGCTATTGTGGCCTTCTGCACTAGGGTGGCATAGTCAGTTATCTCCAAAATTGCCAGCTTGTTCTGAATCCACTGCTTCAATCCCTGTTGAAATCTCTCAGCCTTTTGCTCTTCGGTGCCCACCAGCTGTGGCACAAACCTCGACAATTCTGTGAACTTAGCTTCATATTCCGCTACGCTCATATTCTCTTGTTTCAGCTCTAGGAACTTTCGTTGCATCTGAATCTCCATAAACTTCAGGTCATACTTCTTTAAGAACAACTCAGTGAATCTTTCCCAAGTAACAATCCCTTGGGGCTCCATATTTTTCTTGGCTTCCCACCAATGGTTAGGCTCACCCTTTAAGAGATAAGTGGCAAAATTAGTCTTGTGGGCTTCCTCAGTGCCAATTCGCTCAAAGGTCTTTTCTACCTCTTTCAGTCAAGCCCTGGCCTGAACTGGGTCAGCAACACCGTGAAACTCTGGGGGCTTGACCGACTTGAAAGATTTAAATGCATTAGCAATGGCCTGCTGGGGTTGCTGGGGTGGTCGTTGCTGTTGCAGGTTCTGCCTCAGAAGTTCTACAAACTGCTCCATAGGGTTCACTAGCATTTCCATCCCATGAGTATCTTCAGCCTCTGACTCTTCATAGTCCTCATCATCATACTCATTTCATTCTTCGTTAATTCTTAATGGTAGGGTCTGTGCTCGATGCCCTTGTTCATTATTACTGCCCTGGCCGCCAGATGCAGTCGGGCGAGTTCCTGTTACTATTCTCCTTGGCAGCATTTTCCTGTTACATAAACTTATTTAGGTTGTTTTCATTTGCCAATCCTCATGCTTCCTGATTTGTTATGACAGTATGTAATTATGCAGGTATGAAAGAAAATTAAACCACAATCTAGAAATCGCAACTAATCAACACGATAATTATACATAATTTGGCCATACTCCAGGTCTGGGTACAACATACTGAATAATAAAAGTACAATCTGCCTTAATACAATAATCCTTAGCTGGTGGCACTATCAAAGATAACAACCCAAAATAACTATCACAAAATAACTAAGTACCACCGTTGAGGAATAACAACTATTAACAGTGTCTACTAGCCACGAGCAACATCACGAATCCGCCTCATAGCGTGGACCACAACCCTGATAACCTCGCATCTACTCACCAAGTCACGCTGTGGGGATAAGTGGTGAATCCTAATGAGGGTCCTCTGCTCTATGCGGTGAATGGTCCTCCGCACGCGTCGGGCGCTGGGGTATCCTCGCCTGCCTCAGGCCTCTATCCTCATGTGCCGCTCAATGGAAAGCTGGTCCCTCAGCTCGGCAATACGGGCCTCGGCCGCTGTCAGATCAGTAGCCTAGCGACCTACCACCCAGTCGTGAACTGCTAGGGATATGACTGGTAGGGGTGGTGGAAGTGGGGAATCTGCAGGAGTCGCTGCCACATCGTCAAGAATAGGGTCCATGCCTTCGTCATTCTCAGTCCGTGCGGGACTAACTGGTACAGGGGATGGGTGTCCTCACTGGGGTGGCTGCCCCTAGCTCCCCCTCTAACTCCTCGGTCAGTGCAGTGACTATGGCCTGCAGAGTTTTCATCCTATCCATCAAATTTGCTACTCCCGTCTCGTTCTCGAGCTCAGTGACTCGAGCCTGGGCTGCTGAGATCCGATCTTACAAACGCTCTATCGATCTCTGATGCACATCCACCCTCATCATCTCTGGAGATGGAACCTCCGTGCTGCCGTATGGAATATCCTCAAGAGGGGCTATCTCAGTGTCTGGCTCAGTGGGGTCCTCCTCCGGGTCCTTCTCAGGGTCAGTCTCCGGGTACTCGAATACCTCTAAGCCCACAGTAGGGGCAGGGTCAGCTACCTCGATCTCAGCTAAAAGGGGCTCATCATGCTCTCCCTCGTACGCCTCTACAGCCTCAGAGTATAACACATCGGGTACCTACAAGTCATTTAACACACGCATTACTATCCTCGGATACTTAAATCACCCCTAAGGGTTCTTAACGTCAGTGCTACCCTCGTAGCCCGACTACGAACTCTATGTGAGTTCCAGTTCATTGATTCAGTTGATCCACCTAACATTTCTGAGACTTATAACCTAGGGCTCTGATACCAATTTTGTAACACCGCCAAATTCAAGGTCGGGAATTCGGGTTATTACGATCACTTAATATTGTCTAATAAATAATTAATCCTCTTGTCACATCATTACTCGACCTTTTTTACCAAACTCACACACACACAGGTTATATGCTCATAAACATTACTAAATTAATGGTAAAGTATTTAAGTTATTACAGACCAAAGGAAATTATCTCAAAAGGGTGAACGCCGAGAACAGCTCTACATGAGACTGGCTCAGGTCACAATTAGTCTTGGTTCAAGTACTCAAAAGGAAACTATCTCTACTCGTCTACCTGAGGTGGCTGGCGGATGAACAGTCTACGATACTCACGTGCGTCCCCTACCCGCTTGCGGGCAGTCGTCCTGGTTCGGGCCATGCTGGTAATATGTTATGATATGATATTTATAAAAGCAAGAGTGAGCACTAACGCTCAACAAGATATAGGTATCCATTATTTAAATATGATCATTTAGGGAAAAACAACCATTAAGCATTGTATATCCAATGTTTCTAAAAGTTTATATTCTTGTCACTTTTATGAAAAACTCAACTTTAAATGTAACAGTTTAATCAGCTTATACTCGTACTCATTTTATCTCAAAATCTCAATATGATGCTTGAACCAAGATTCTCGAATGGGTGTGATATATATGCATCAACAACCTTATTTAAAACTCAGCCTTATCGGCCTTCTATTGTAGGTTTCATAACAATTTATTCAAAGTGGAGGAAAGGGACTATACTGGAATAAACCACGTACCGGTGATCAGCCGAATACGAAATTTTCTCTACTAGTAGAAGGAATACGAACCTAGCCGTCTTTGGGCTTATCAAGACATTACACGATGGTTGCCCATTTCCGTGCAAGTCCGAAATTCAATGGTCACAGAGACCATATAACTGTATACTACGCCACTCCGCTCTTGGTCACTAATCGATACCTCTCCGTGCCGGGTAGGCCACATTCCAGTCCCAAAACAATTATATCATTTACATAAAATCCTTTATCGAAGGAATAGATCGTTCTGAGTTGACCTTTAAATAAGATAATTTATTCATCACTTTTAATACAATTGATCCTTGGGAGTTGTCGGAGTTTTGAATTTAAAAATCATTTTCGAACCCTTAACTGCAGTAGAGTTTTAGATATATTGTTCACTTGTTTTTCATTGAGCGAGGAAGCAAAACCCTTATGTTTCTAGACTAAGTTCCCTAAGGTTTTGATAAGTTTCAGATGATTGATCTCTTCCGAGAATTTTGAATAATTTAGAAAGTATCCTTGGGAACTATGTCTATTTTTAAATGATTTTTAGAAGTACGGAATATTAAATATTTACGGTCTCATAATATTTTTAAGAAGGGTTCAATGAATTGATAAAACCTTAAGTACAAAATGTTTCTCAATAAGGTTCAATGAATTGATAAAAATCTTAATTAAATACTTAAGACAGGATTGACATCTTATAATTATCCTTCGAATGGTTACATATGTTTTAGATAGAGTGAATTAATTAATAAACATTTCAATATTTCTCTAAGTATTTTCCGGATATTTTAGTAACTCTTTAGGTATTACTTATAAATAAATAATCAAGTAGGATATCCCTTGAGTGAATATTCGATTATCTCTTTTAATTATAAATCAAATCTCAATCGTTCGCTTAATATGTATGTTACGCGAAAATACTTTGTTTATTGAAATCGAAATCTTCCGCGTCCGGCTCGTTTCGGGATTAAATCGATTTAAAAATATCTCTGACTCCCACTATCTTGTATTATATTAAAATTACGTTTCAATTTATCATACTCGTATTAAACGAAGTTTGTTTTTCGTAAAAAATCGCATAATTGGAATGTATTGATATCACAGACAAGCATATATTTTCAAACTGTAAATCATGGCATCAATATCACAACAGTCTATATATAGCATGGATAATTTGTGTTAGGGTTTCGTAAACTTGCCTCGAGTGCTAGGAGTGGTATGGTCTCGGGGCTTTTGTTGGCGATCTAAAATCAATAACCAACGATCTTAGTTAGTACGCGATTATCGATTCGCTTCACTAAAACATTTTTATAAAATCGAAAAATTAATATTTCCTTAAAAATCTTTTTGGTCAGTCTTCCTTGCTGCATTATTTAATTATCATGATTTTTCCAAGATTCCTAAATTATTTTTAGCCTTTCAAAATAATCATGCAAGTGGTGCAGTTGGCTTTTCGTATGAACGCTCTACACTAAAACGATCATAACTTCTAAACCGTAAATCCCCTCACGACGATCCACACCTGTACAGAAACTACAAGTCAAGATCTACCCAGTCATGGCCAGTGACTCACGAGTTTCAAATATTTACATGGCTGAATACACTGCAGAAGGCAGACCAAGTGCAATAGGCTCCACATTCCATTTCTACTACTTGTTCTTGACACTATAACTACTTATGACCAACCCAACACTTCTTACTTCTCAAGATCCACCCACATACACCTTATATAATTTATCTAGCATCACATACAAGCATCACAACTCGAAAACTCAAGTACTTAGCAATAATATGAGCAAAACAACCTTACACATCCACAAACTTTTGGATCTTGACACTACATTACAAATAACTCTTAAACTCACCCTTAAAACTTTAAAGAGTTGGAATGTTATACCTTCTTGAGTACTAGGAGGGTTATTAATAAGATGATTAGGGCTTGGTTTACTTGAAAAACACTTAGAAGGGCTAGATCCTTAAGAAACAAAACCAAGAAACCAAGTTAGTCAAAACAGTCCATAAAGTTCTTGAACTTCAAGAATTTGTTTCTCACAAACCATTAAGAATTTGGCCATGAAATCATAGACATACCTTTACTAGGATGTAAGGAAGCTTTTTGAATTTTTGTAGAATTTTTAATAGAGGGAAGGATGGAGAAGTGAAGTGAGGAAGAGGGCTCTCCCTCCTTTTCTGCATAAACAGGCCGAGAGCAAAAAGGGGAATGAGGGGGGGTTTGGTTTGATTTTTGTTGAAGTGTGAGAGTGTATAAGATTGTTTGATAGTGTGTATATATGGGCATAATAATCAGCAAAAGAAATAGCTTAGTTGATAATTTTAGATGAGTAGAAATGGGGAGGTATGGCCTCGTACCTTCTTGTCTCCCAATTACTATTCACTTACTATTCACTTACTATTCACTTACTATTCCACTAACTATTCTAGTTAGCTTCTAATTCCCTAGTTACATCTCCTAACTACTAGTTAGCTTGGTTTTGCATGACAAACTTGCATGGAATTAATTTCTCATTCGATTATTTAACGTACACGCGATTGTCGTTCCATTCCGATAGTTTAATCGTATAATATTTCGTTTCGCAGTAAATTCTTTTATCGCTTATAATCCTTTAACCAATTTTATTCCTTTCTCTTGATCATAGAAACACCTTGATATAATATTTGTTTCACGTAGTATTCCCGGTTCTACGCCATTCCTTACAGATATGAAAACACATAGTATAATCGTGAATCTTCGAATTCCGACGGCTTTTACATTCACTTATTTTCCTCGATAAACAAGAATATGATCTCGGATTTCCAAAATTCCACTATTCATATTTGTGATGAACTCCATGCGTATTACATAACTAGTTCCAGTTACTATTACACTGAACTTTTAAAATATTACAAAAATCAGGGTTCTTACACTTTGGATGCTTGTTTTCGATTTGTCTTTAAACCCTAGTACTCTTATATTATTTATTATAATGTTTTCATTGGAACCCATGGTGACGATGAGTTCGATTATGAACTAATCGTTGTCATGGGGTTCTAACGGATTTATTTATGGATTTCAATAGTTAATTGTTTTAAATCCTTTGCGTATGGTGATTTATGATTTCCTAGTTTGCTTGTGCTTATTCGTCTTTGATATGTAGCTAATATCTAAGTTTATTTGTTAATCTTTATTGAAGTGACAATGAATATAGAGGTTTAGAACTTGCCATGCTAGCGTAGGTTTATGTATGAATTGACATGCATAATTCGTGGGTAATTTTAACCATCTTATTCACCCTATGTAATCACGATAGATAACTTGCTCTTAAACCATTATGTTTTCAATCTTTATAGACATATAGGGATTAAGCATAATTGGTGTTTATTCAACTTCTATCTTAATTATGGAGGTTTGATAGTAGGGCCTACGTATAACGAAATTTAGCGTATACTAGTTTTGTGTTATCTAATTAGTTTTCATCACCATTACATGCTAGGGTTAATGACATAAACTTTGAATGAAGTATTTAATGAAGTTAGAATCCCAATGTTTATTCTCATATAAGTAATTCAATCTTAATTCTCTTAGTTAATGTTAATTAGTATAATCTCTTAGTTAAATCAAAACTCAATTTATTACTTGTCTTTACATTGAACGATAGCCATATATTGTTGCATAAGTGCATAATTTGATTTAACCTAAACCATTCTATGTGGGAACAAACTTGACTTATATCTTATACTACTTGTGATCACGTGCGCTTGCGTGTATTTCGCGTATGTTTTAGTGCGAACAAACGCTTAAATTCATGTCCTTCCAAGGATAACATTGTAAGTGAAGGCTTCCTTCACAAACTGAAAGTTTAACATTTGCGTGACCTCTCTTGGCTCTTCCCTAATAGTTATAGGAAGTTGTATTGCTCCTTTGACTTGGAACTCCATTCTATTGAACCCGTAAATGGGCGCGTCTGAAGGGGTTATTTGGGTGTCATTGTACCCCATTCTTAGAAACGTGTCATGGAATAGGATGTCAACGGAGGCTCCATTATCAACCAGTACTCTCTTGACAGGATAATATTCGATTATTGGTGTGATAACCAGAGGATCATCTTGAGGAAATTTAAAACCCTTAAGGTTGGGGTCGCTGAATTTAAAGTATCATCTCGGTCTTAGCACGCTTGGGTGCGTCTCCGACTATACTCATCACCTCTTTGGCATAGGCCTTTCGAGAGTTTTGTTATCATAACGATCGTTGGTCCTCTTGAGAACATGTTGATTACTGGCCCTCGGGGTTGTGGGTTATGATCTTGGTCATTGCCCCTTCGATCGTTTTCCGTTTTTATGGACTCTGGCCTTTCCACCCTTGGTGAAACGCCCAAACTTTCCCCTTCGAATTAGATACTCAATCTCATCCTTGAGTTGCCTACAATCGTCGGTGTCATGACCAACATCTCTGTGGAACCTACAATATTGGCCATTGTCTCTCTTCTCTGGGTCTCTGTAATAACCCCAGAAATTTTGGACTTTTTGTAACCCTTATGAATAGTGATTTTGCTGATTATGCTGAATAAGAAAACTTTTCATGCCACGCTATGTAGCAGTTCTTTTATTGATATTCTAATATCTTATTAGTACTCTATATGGTATATAAGTGTATGTAAAGATCGTCAGAATCCAAATTCGAACACTTTGACTTTTCCCGAAAATCCACCAGATACCGAAAGAATTGGGTATAAGGTAACGTGATTAAAATGGATTTAAATTCAAGGATTATAAGAGAGGATCATAAAAGGAATATAAAATATTGAGAAAGGTTAAGGGAACCCAAATAATAAGATCCCGGGTATGATCCCTCAAACGATAAACGAGAACGAAAGTTAAGCGAACCGTATAACAGATAAGCGGTCATTAGCCAAGTAATTAAGGGTTAATCAAAGAGGTTAGTGGATGATGATGTCATCACACCAACAAGGAGATGACATGTGTTAAAAAGATGACTTAAGCATGGTGACATAAGCATGACAAGTGGAAGGAATGGTTGGTTGATTGTGAGCCATGCATTTTTCACCATGGTAAAAATTAATTAACAAACAAAAAGGTAGCAACCAAGCCAAGGAAAATCATAACACAAATTGGAAGTTGACTTTTCATTTCAAGAAGAAAAGCTCTCGGCTTCTTCATCTTTTCAAGAAGAAAAAAATCAAAAACCAAGATCCAAGCTTTGTTAATTTGTAAGGTAATTATCCAAGGTCCCTTATACTTAGATATGGCTATCCTAGGAATCTAAGCCACAAACTAATTCACAATCTTTTTCAATAAATCATTGAAGAAGAGAGTGAATAGTGTTTTCAAGAATTTTAAATTTTTGATCTTGTGTTTTTGTTTGGATAGCTTTTGTAAGGATTTTCAAGGGTTGTTTCAAGCTCCTTAGTTACTTCTACTCACCAAAGAAGGTATAATATCATACCCTAGCCTTAATTTTGAATATTTAGAGCTTGTTATGATTGGTATAGTTCATGGGAAGCATGATTCATGTATATTTAGAGTTTGGTTGGATTTGTAATGAGTTTGAGTTGTAAATGTTGGTTATTGGGTTAATGAACCTTAAGTATAGTAGTGGCTTTTGTTGTGATTGAATGAGTTGGACAAATCATGAATTTATGGACTAATGTAGTGAGGTTTGGATGGAGTTTGGTTGTAATGTTGGTTGTGAGTTGGTTTGTAATTGATTTGAAGTGGTTAAAACTTGGTAATCGCGTAAACATAGCCGTCGTAATGCCTGTTTTTATACAACTGCTTTGTTCTTAATATTCGAGACAGAGAGCTAACTGTTAAATCTGTAAATTTTCCATGTTTAGCTAGATTATGTCGTAATCTTCGTTTTGATATGTGGTTCACCTGAATCCGATGTACGGTTTAGGAGAAACGACCGTTTTAAGTAACGGCGTTTCGCGAACGAACCATTTCCCCTCGCCTTACTTTGAAACTTTGGTTAAGATCCTTAAATGACTATTTGGAGTATGAAATAATTAAGTAAGGTTAAAGGGTCAGTTGGTATGGTATTCGTGAAAGCGTCTCCTTAAACTTAATAACAGTTAATTTATTAAAAATGGTGGAGCCGAGGGTACTCGAGCGACTTATGTGAATCGTTAAGCGCAAAAGCGAACGTTAGGGTCTAATTGGTTAAAGACTAGTTTCTTAAGCAACCGTGGTTTAATTTTGACTTATATGTTGTTTATAGGTTACTAGACTTGCCCCAGGCCTTTTACCACCCCCAGTCGCTCAGGCAAGTTTTCTACCCGTTATACATGTTGTTGTGATGTAATATATTGATGCATTATCTTGAGATAAGTGCATGGTTATTATTAGCAAAGTCTTGCGATATATTGGAACATGTGATATGATATTTATATGCATGCCTGTTTCAGTAATCTTGATATTTTATTATCAATTCAAGTGCTTATAAGTTGCATAATACCTATGCTAGAGATAAGTAGTAGTTTCGTATACCCTTAGTATAGGGGACCCAAAGTTGAACATTTTTCTAAACCGGGAGTCGATGTTCCCGAGTATAATATATATATATATTTTTATTTATATTTATATATATATAGTTTTCTATAACTATTAATCGGATAAGTTATATTCGATGGTTTTGAATAATAATTAAACTATTTTCAATTATTCAAATAAAGATCGTACTTTCGTATAGGTATATCTTTTGTTATTTATTATTCATTTCAAGTATGAGTTTTAAAACTTCTACTTCAAATATTTTTATAAATATTATCCTTATAGGAATATTATTTAAATAATAATATTCAGATATTCTCTAACATATTGGGACTGATTTACTTTATTAAATCATCATTACTCTAAACATTCATAAAAATGTTTTCGAGTCTTCAAAATGATTTCTAAAAGTTAGAGCGGATCCCAAAACTCGTTTTCAAATTTAAGATCTTCCTTTCGAAGGGGACTTGAGTACTCGCTCAAAAATCTGAGGGATCTGGCTCTGTGGTGTATTTTATATTCGCAACAAGGTTGTTGTTTTGAGAAAAAAATTTGATTACTTGCCCAACGTTCGGGAAGTAAGTCCATCTAATTGAGTCGGCATAAGCGACAGGCCGGGGTACGGTCTATGAAGGTGTAAGAGGCTAGGTGACAGTCCATCTACGCGTGAGTGGCCGGGTAACGGTCTAGCGCGAGGTCCTAATGCGGCCAGGGTGATGACTGGCGAGGAATTCATCAATCTATAGTAGAAAATGTTACTTATTGGTATCTTTGCCTGATCAGCAAGATATCAGGTTTATGCCAAAATTCTCTTCTTTCCAAATTCATTGGATATGACAACTCTGTTTATACTTGTCATGACAGAGGTTTTCAGGGAATGTATTGCGATATATATATATATATAGGTGTATATATATATCGGGACTTAATGAAGTATCTCATAACTTCATCTCTTTTGAATGATATTTCAAAGATTGAATTTATTCAAGTCTTGTCTTGTAGTCTCATCTATGTGATAAACTTTTGAAACTAATTATAACTTGAACGGTGATAGTTCAAGTAGTATTCGGAAAAGATATAAGTATATTGGAGTATCTTGTAACTTCATCTTTTAAACTTATATCTAGTAAATGATTATCTTATGCATGTCAAAGATTTTCAGAAAAACGTTGAGACAAGATTAGATATATGAGATCATCTTGCAACAATATTTTTATACAGTTATAAACTGGAACTCTATGTATATTATGCATGGAAGAGGATTTCCAAGATTTTGAAAAGTATATATACATATATACTGAATATTTTGCGACTTGGTCGCATTAAGATATCAACTTGGTTCATTTCTTCTTGACCAAGACTTTCATGAGTATTATGATGAGAATGCTCATATATTGTTAATCATTATACATATTATTTTGGTGGGCTTGTTGCTCACCCTTGCTTTCTTCTTTCATCACACAACAACAGATAGACAAAATGTACAGGACTAAGCTCCCAATTCGCAAGCGGATAGGAAACGTTCCGCAGTATCCTGTAGGCGTGGATGACGCTGTAGCTGTGGTAGGAACTACCAGTAGGCTAGGTTTTCAACTGTTGATGTATATTTATGAACTGTAATAATGGCAAGGAAAATATAAATTTATTCAGAAACCCTTTTTAGGGTGTAGTGGTTTATAATTTTGTGGAATAAAATAACTTGTGTTATTTTTGGTACTCATCTCTGAGACTATAACTTGTGGTGTGTGTGTGTATTGTGGGGTCACAGTACGCAGTAATTGGTTGTTTATTTAGATTAAGTGTTGTTAAGGGAAATGGAACTCGTGACAACCCGGATCCTCGACCCTGGATTTGGGGGTGTTACAGTCTCCCCCTAATGGCATCTGAACTCCTTATCCTTCTCAATTTATAAAAGGATTTGGCTCAACTGGAGCGTTCAACCTTGCATACTCAGTGAACCTTGGTGGTTGGTTCTTTTTGGAAGTGGAATTTGAGTTCTTGCCAGCTCGAGGATATTTGTCCTTGGCATCATAATTTTGTTCCGTCTTTTGTTTCTTGTTGCCCATGCGATCATTGCTTATGACTGTCTTCTTCACGCACTTATCCACCTGGATATACTTTCCGACCCTATCCTAGAGATGCAACATGCTTTCAAGAGGTCTCTTGGCTAGGGACATTGAAGAATTCATCCCTATTTTCTTTCTTTAGGGCTATCACGGCCACTTATCATCAAGAGCTGGGACCTTTAGAGCCTCATTCGTGAACCGATTCAGGTATTCCCTAAGGGACTCCTTAGCTCCTTGCACAAGGCCCATAAAAAAATAAATCTTTTTTTGTGACTGATGAATTTCTTGATGAAGGCCTGGCTCAGGTCTTTAAATGACTTAATCAAGTTCGGAGGAAATTGGATGTACCATCACTGAGCCATAACTGGCAGGATTTGAGGGAAGGCCTGCCACTAGCATCATTCACGGGCGGTAACAACAGGGCATTGGAGATTGTCCTCACATGATACTACGGGTCTCCAGTACCATCTTATGCCTTGATGGTAGGCATTTTGAACTTCCTTGAGATGCGTGCGTTCATAATCTCCTCATTAAATGGGGGGTTAGCATCACCTATTTCTAGGGTCAACAATTCAGCTGGATCTGCCGTTGGGGTTACGACCACTTGTCTCAGTATTCGAGCTTTCAGGTCTATGGCGGGAGTAAAATCCCTTGCTCTTGTCATTGGAGGTGGCCTCGGTGCCTGATGTGCCTCCATATCATATTTTAACATTTGGATCTCGGCTTCATGTGCCTTAATCTTTTCTTGGATATCCTGGAGAATCATACCTTGGGTGCTTCGAGGGAGTTGATGGCCTATAGGTTGGGGCTCCTTGTTAGCACGCCTTTTCCTTTGAGCGGTCTCTTCTTCCCATGAATCTGAATCTCTTTCAGGGTAAGGTCCAAAAAAGTCTCATCCTTAGGGATAGGGGCCAATGCTGCGTATATATTAGGGCGTCTGCCCTTATCCTTCTCCATGGCGTGTAAGGCCACTCCCTGCAATGTCAGGGTATAAATGCATCCCTTAAGGAGGATTGATAGTTCCTGGAATCACGACCGTTGAGAACTCATACCCAGCAGGTTGAGGATTTAACGGTGCCTGCAGCTGTTAAATACACGTGTTGACAAGCCAAAACTTTTTAACACCAAAATTGTTTTCCCGTTAAATAAGATTTAACACAAGCTGCATGATTACCGTGTACAACTTTCCTTATTGTCTCACGGGAAAATGAAAAAAGGAAACAAAAAGGAATTATCAAAATTCTCCAACCCAGGATCCAACACAATCCCTCCACATCTTCTCATTATTCTTAAGAACTCAAAATAACAATATCACGACACCAAGGTCTAATATTGAACGCGAGAAGTGATAAACCAAAACAACTTAAAACTATAGGCTATAACTAACAGCCTAAGTTAAAGTCAACAAGATCTAGATAAAATGCACCTATCTCATGTGATCTTCCTATAACTTAATTTGAAAAAAACCTAAGCCTGTTTCAGTGACCATAACATGTAGCTCTAATACCAACCTGTGACGCTCTCCAAATCTGAGGTCTAGATTTGGGAGTCACTAACTGATAAACAATAACCTGACATATGTTGGATTTTAATCGCAACGGGGGCATGGTAAAACACTTTTACACATATAAAATCCAAATAAAAGCATATAAATCGTGAATAAAAATTCGAGGGATCGAATCTAACCTTTTAAAATAATTCGGAGACAACGATCAGAGATCCATAGCAGTTGCTCCTGAAGTGTGAAGCACTCCACCGGTATCCACCAAGAAAACGATGTTAAGGAGGAGGAAGGAGGTGGAGAGAATTGGGTTTTCCAAACTTTTTGGGTTTTCGGGTTTGATGTGTGTTAGAATAAAATAGGGTCTATAATAGTGTATTTATAGGCAAAATTTTTAGCTGAAATTTTCCCATAAATAATATTATTATTATCCCATTTATTATTCTCATTAATAATTAAAACACCTTTTAATTATTAATCCTTTTTCTAAACACTTTAGAAATAATTCTCTCTCTTGATTTAATTTCCAAAAATTAAATTCTTAATTAATAATATTAAGAACTTTTCTTAATTAATTTATAATCAATTAAATCTCATTTAATCAATTATTAAATTTGCCAATTAATTATTTATTTCATAAATAAATAATTATTAGCCATTATTAATTAATTCCTCCACCATTAAATCATTCTCTTTTTATGGTGTGACCCTGTAGGTTCAATATTAAGCCGGTAGTAGAAATAAATAATAATAAAACTATTTTATCATTATTTATATAAATTCTCTAATTTATTAAATATGATTAATTAATTAATCACATTTATTCTACATCGTGAGGGATACTTCTCAGCATATCGCGACTATCCGGATAATATGAATTCACTGCTTAGAATACCAAGAACCTATTCAGTGAATAGTTACCGTACAATAAACTCCTTCTACCCTACTATGTCCCTATTAAATACAAGGCATGGATCTCGTGTCAAGCCTATCTAATTCAATCACTTTGCTTACCATTTACTATGCGTAGTTCTATGCAAATTAGAAACTCCTTTCTAATTTCATTTACTCTGGCCAGAGATTCCTGAACTAGCATAAGTGGATCAGCCTTGAACATTCGCTTCCTTCACTGGAAGGGGTAGATCCTTTATTGATCATACACTATCTTCGTGTACAAATTCCTATACCCAGAAGAGCCCTAATAATTGTCCCTGGAGACTAAGAACTAAACCAAAGCATAGTTCAGTGTACACAAGATGACTATGATGACCTCAAGTCTAAGGATACTTGTACAACTATCACTATGTGAACAACTGCTGACACGTGAGTGAACTCCATCGGTTGTTCAGCTGTGTGAGTCATGTTCAGTGAACTTATTCTATAATAAGCACCTACATACTAGCTATAGTGTCACCACACAAATATCTATGAGAACAGGCATCCTTCATAATGAAGCAAGCATATTATGTACCGATCTTTGCGGATTATTAATTACCAGTTAGTAATCCTATGACCAGGAACTATTTAATTTTAGAGTTATCTACTTTTTAGGTCTCACTATTATGATCTCATCATAATCCATAAAAAGCTTTACTCTAAACTATGGTATATCTTATTTAAACACTTAAATAGATAAAGCCCGTAATAAAAACAAAACAAGTCTTTTATTAATATCAATGAAATCAAAACAGATTACATAAAAGTTATTCCTAAATCCTTATACATGATTGGACTTAGGACATATTCCTTTCAATCTCCCACTTGTACTAAAGCCAATCACTCTGGTATCTAATACCCATCTTGTCTTTATGACGATCAAAGTGACTTTCATAAAGTAGCTTTGTGAGTGGGTCTGCTATGTTGTTATGTGTATCAACTCTAATTCAATACAATACAAAAAATGTTACCGCGCTCCCACTAACCCTTTTGTAGACGCATGGTTCATCTACGTTTATTGATAAAATCAAACTCTTTGATTGTCTCATCAAAACGAATGTTCCATCTTTCAAGAAGCCTGCTTTAAACCACATATGGTTCGCAGCAGCTTACACACTAGGTTTTCATTTCTCTTGGAAAGAAAATCATCTGGCTAATTGCCAGATCTCATAGTCGTAGTAAGCAGCACGCAAGCAAAATCCGAACTGATTTTAACAGGGCTACATGTAAAAGGTTTCATCAAAGTCAATCCATTGCCTTTATTTGAATCCTTTTCCCAAAAGCCTGGCCTTAAAGGTCTCCACCTGGCCATCTGCTATAATCTATCTTTTGTATCCTGTATACATAGATTTCTTTCCGGATTTCATGGCACTATGCCATTTCTCTGAGTCAACGCTACTCATAGCCTCATTATAGGTCACAGGGTCGTCATCATTAATGATCGACAACTCATTGTCATTCTCAATGACAAGGCCATATTACCTCTCAGGTTGGCGAGACACTCTCCCTGACCTATGAATGGGTTGTTCCACAAAAGGTTGTTCAGTCAGAACAGGTGTTTCCACTCGATCTGTAGTAGTTTGTGCTTCTTGAACTTCATCAAGTTCAATTTTGCTCCCACTGTTTCCTTCAAGGATAAACTCCTTTTCCAAGAAGGTAGCATGTCTGGAGACAAACACCCGATGATCGGTGCAAAAGTAATACCCTAAAGTCTCTTTAGGATATCCCGCAAAACTACATTTTCCGGATCGATATTCCAGCTTATCTGGGTCAACTTACTTGACATAAGCTAGACATCCTCAAATCTTAGCGTGTTTAAGACTCGGTTTCCTTTCTTTTCATATCTCATACGGAGTTTGAGGAACAGATTTGGAAAGCACCTTATTCAGTAAATATGCTGAGGTTTCCAATGCATAACCCCATAGGAATACTGGAAGATTTGTATAGCTCATCATGGACCGAACTATGTCTAACAAAGTTCGATTTCTCCTTTCAGATACCAATCTGGAGGAGTCTACTGGGAGACTATATCATTTACTTTGAGATAATCCAGAAACTCTCCGTTCAAGTATTCACCACATCGATCTAATCGAAGAGTTATAATACTATGTTTGGTTGTTTCTCCACTTTTCTTTTAAAGTGAGATTTTCATCATCCCTTTTCTTTTATTAGTTTGTTCAATCTGAAATAAATTATGTCACATACATACAGACCATTATTTAAAGCACCACGTCCATAAAGAATATTATCTCTAAGAATAGAACATTCATTATTCTCAATAATAAATGAAAATCCAGCCAAGTCTAACATGGGAATAATATTCCTCACAATCGAGGGAACAAAATAACAATTATTTCAAACAATAGTCTTGCCCGTAGGACTATGTAAATGAAATGATTCTACATCTTCAGCAGCAACTCTTGCTCCATTTCCATCAGTAGAATCACCTCTTCTTCCTCAAGAGTCCTACTTCTCCTTGGTCCCTGCAACAAATTGCAGATATGAGAACCACAGGCGGTATTTAATACCCAAGTAGAAATGACATATTCACTTCTATCATGAACATACCTGAATCAGAAGCGGTAGTCTCACTACCCTTCTTTTTCAATTCTGCAAGGTAAACCTTGCAGTTCCTCTTCCAGTGCCCCACCTTATTACAGTGAAAGCAAACAACTTTGCTCTTGGGGTCTTCAGCTTTTGGTGGAACCGGCGTTTTCTCACCTACTTTCTTCTTCTTGGAAGAGTTCCTCTTCCTTTTCTTAGGATTGGAACCTTCACCAATTAGAAGAACAGAACTCTTCTTAGGGGGAAATTCGATTCCGCAGTCTTCAACATGTTGTGGAGTTCAGGCAGGCTGACATCCAACTTATTCATGTGAAAGTTCACAACAAACTGCGAGAACAAACTCGAAAGCGATTGCAAGACCAAGTCTTGGCTCAGCTCCCCATCCATGGCAAAACCAAGTTGTCCAAGACGTTCAATCAAATTGATCATCATAAGTACATGGTCATTCACAGATGATCCCTCAGATATCCTACACCCGAACAGCTCCTTTGATATCTCATATCGAGCCGTCCTCCATGACACATCATACAACTCTTGTAGATGCATGAGGATAGTGTGAGCATCCATATGCTCATGTTGCTTCTGTAGCTCAATGTTCATAGAAGCTAGCATGATGCATTGAGCAACATTTGCATCATCTATCCACTTACGATACATAACATGTTCATCATTATGTGCATCACTAGTAGGTTCAGTAGGCTTAGGTGAGTCAATCACGTATTCCAGCTTCTCAATCCTGAGAACAATTCTCAAGTTTCGAAGCCAGTCAGCATAATTAGGACCAGTCAATTTGTGAGATCTAGTATGCTCCTGAGTGATAGTGCAGAAGACATAACGTACAAAGTAAATCTGTAAATGATAAACACATAACAACACTTAGCAAATATTCGATTTCATTTCAAAACACTATATGAATCGGGTCTTTATTCATAAGTGGCTCCCACTAGTTTTCCTAATTTATTCAACCCCCTACGTGAAAAATTAAGCATTCATAATGCTAGTGGGAATAGGGATCCTACATTCCATTACACGACCCCGGCTGTAGCACGAACCGCCATGTAATGTTCAATAGGCAGACAACTCTTGTCAATTACATCTCATGTTATTCCCTAATCAAACTTTAGCCTCTTGAATAATTGAGTCTCGGCTGTAGCACGATAAACTCAATATTCTAGTCAAGTCTAACCCAACATTCCGTACAGTTGAATCAGTCCCCAAAGGCCCACGGCTGTAGCACGTACCGACCTTTAGATTCTTATTCAATGTACACGTCTCTATGTAATAGACAAGTATTTCTTATTTCGAAATCAAAGCCCTCGGCTGTAGCACGAACCGACAATGATTCAAAAATAAGAACTATTTTTCTATCATGTTGCAAGGCTATGACCGACACAAGCCCGTTGTGTCATTGGCCAATTACTACTTGATATTATTTAATTTTAGAGGGATTATATTACGTTACAATCATAATCATATTATAAAGAAATTCTTCCTTTTAAATTAAATATTTCAAATCAATAATCAATAATCAGATGATTCCCAGATCGGGTGGAGCATTGTCAAGAGGCGTCACTTAATAACCCTTTCTTACAGATAGAAATCTGTTGTTGACAGAATCATACTTTCTCTCATATCGAAAATTCATATTCAATTATGTGTTTCACAAACACAAGAATCTCATGATTGTATTCATAATATTGTTATTAAGGTTATGAAATAATTTCACTATACTAGGTTGTCTAACAAACGCCTTATGTTCATTTAAGTTCACCTAAATCTATCATCGCATGATAAACTAAACATATATCACATATATCAACATGAATAAACATCAAGGTAGGCATGTTATATCATCTAGCACATTAGTCTAAGCATTATACATCTTTATGTATCACATGAAGCATTTAAAAGCAATTAAAAACAGTCAAAAATAGATTTAAAACACTTCATGGAAATATAAACAGTTCAAAACATTTATATAAACTAAAATTGATCACTCCATTAGATCCGTCTCGGAAAAACAAATCCAACAGTATATTGCACGCCCAAAACGGAGTTACGAAACTCCCAGAAAATCAATTTTAAAATCAACAGACGGGCTGTAACGCATTACAGGAACGCGTTACAAGCCCTGTAACGCATTCTGGTGATGCGTTACACCCCTTTTAAGCCATTAAAGGGTGTCACGCATTCCGGGAATGCGTTCCGGAATGCGTGACACCCCTATTTTTTTTTCTTGTTTTTCTGCACCAGCCGCCGTCTTTTTCCTCCTCTCGAACAGCGTGCATGACAGACATCTGTGTACCTGACTTCTCTTTACCCGTGCAAACAACACAGCAGACAACAGCATAACAGATGTACAAATATATACTAACAAATAATATATATATATATAATTTATTTAATTACGAATTTTAATTACAAGAACTTCAAAAATTCATAATAAAAAATCTATACATCCTAAAATTATGAAAAAAATACCCAGACGATCTACAACACTTGTAGAACCCAGATCAACATTCAAAATTATTCTGAGAAACGATTTCTCATCAGACAAAATTAATCCATAATATAACTTGTAAAAATCATAATTAATTCATACAAGCACATAAAATTCTGAAATTTTTACCACAGATCTATATGCATACAACCTATGCTCTGATACCATTGTTGGATTTTAATCACAGTGGGGGCATGGTAAAACACTTTTACACATATAAAATCCAAATAAAAGCCTATAAATCGTGAATAAAAATTCGAGGGATCGAATCTAACCTTTTAAAATAATTCGGAGACAACGATCAGAGATCCATAGCAGTTGCTCCTCAAGTGTGAAGCACTCCACCGGTATCCACTAAGAAAACGATGTTAAGGAGGAGGAATGAGGTGGAGAGAATTGGGTTTTCCAAACTTTTTGGGTTTTCGGGTTTGATGTGGGTTAGAATAAAATAGAGTCTATAATAGTGTATTTATAGGCAAAATTTTCAGCTGAAATTTTCCCATAAATAATATTATTATTATCCCATTTATTATTCTCATTAATAATTAAAACACCTTTTAATTATTAATCCTTTTTCTAAACACTTTAGAAATAATTCTCTCTCTTGATTTAATTTCTAAAAATTAAATTCTTAATTAATAATATTAAGAACTTTTCTTAATTAATTTATAATCAATTAAATCTCATTTAATCAATTATTAAATTTGCCAATTAATTATTTATTTCATAAATAAATAATTATTAGCCATTATTAATTAATTCCTCCACCATTAAATCATTCTCTTTTTATGGTGTGACCCTGTAGGTTCAATATTAAGCCGGTAGTAGAAATAAATAATAATAAAACTATTTTATCATTATTTATATAAATTCTCTAATTTATTAAATATGATTAATTAATTAATCACATTTATTCTACATCGTGAGGGATACTTCTCAGCATATCGCGACTATCCGGATAATATGAATTCACTGCTTAGAATACCAAGAACCTATTCAGTGAATAGTTACCGTACAATAAACTCCTTCTACCCTACAATGTCCCGATTAAATACAAGGCATGGATCTCGTGTCAAGCCTATCTAATTCAATCACTTTGCTTACCATTTACTATGCGTAGTTCTATGCAAATTAGAAACTCCTTTCTAATTTCATTTACTCTGGCCAGAGATTCCTGAACTAGCATAAGTGGATCAGCCTTGACCATTCGCTTCCTTCACTGGAAGGGGTAGATCCTTTATTGATCATACACTATCTTCGTGTACAAATTCCTATACCCAGAAGAGCCCTAATAATTGTCCCTGGAGACTAAGAACTAAACCAAAGCATAGTTCAGTGTACACAAGATGACTATGATGACCTCAAGTCTAAGGATACTTGTACAGCTATCACTATGTGAACAACTGCTGACACGTGAGTGAACTCCATCAGTTGTTCAGCTGTGCGAGTCATGTTCAATGAACTTATTCTATAATAAGCACCTACATACTAGCTATAGTGTCACCACACAAATGTCTATGAGAACAGACATCCTTCATAATGAAGCAAGCATAGTATGTACCGATCTTTGCGGATTATTAATTACCAGTTAGTAATCATATGATCAGGAACTATTTAAGTTTAGAGTTATCTACTTTTTAGGTCTCACTATTATGATCTCATCATAATCCATAAAAAGCTTTATTCTAAACTATGGTATATCTTATTTAAACACTTTAATAGATAAAGCCCGTAATAAAAACAAAACAAGTCTTTTATTAATATCAATGAAATCAAAACAGATTACATAAAAGTTATTCCTAAGTCCTTATACATGATTGGACTTAGGACATATTGCTTTCAACATACACAATGGAAGAAAATACTAAATACGATCCCTGCATGCAACTGGATCGATTACATATTATAGTGTGAAACATGCACTACAACAAACTATAAGTTATTAGAATCCAAAAGTTTATTTAGTTTTTCGAAATATATTATTTTTTATTATAATACACTATTGTTCTAGTTCAAACATCTTAAAACCTTCTACTTGTACACGCATACCAAAACTATAGATTTGTTGAAGATATTAGTTCAAAACCCTTCCTAGACTGGCGGATAAGAATCCTGCTTTGGTCTAGCTAAAGAATCACAATATGTTAGATATATTTGATAATGTCATGGCTAATATGTTTTATGTTTAGATTTCAGATCTTATTTGAACAGAACAAATCAGTACTTAACTGATCAGTACTTATACTTGAAGTCAGAACTTAAGGTACTGGAAGTCAGAACTTAAGGGATATCAGTACTTATGTTATCAGGAGATAGATATCAGAACTTAAGTGCTGAAGGACGATCAGATAAGGACAGTAGCTGATTAAAGTTAAGAAGATCAAGATAAACATAAGAAGAGATATGCATGAAGAAGGAATTCCGTGAAGAATGGAATACTTGGAATAGAAGATATCTGATTGATATATTTTAGGAAGCAGAATTATATTCCATATCAATTAGCGAATATCTTGTAACTGTGTAGTATATAAACACAGAAATAGAGTTTACACTAGAGGTGTTATCATTATCGAGAATATTATTTATTATAACTCTAGAAGCTCTCGTGATATTTTATTCATCACTGAGAGATAACAGTTCCAGATTGTAACAGAGTTTATTGTTTAAATAAAGTTTGTTTTCTGTTACATAAGTTCTTGAAGTTTGATTTGATTGTAATAAACACTGTATTCACCCCCTCTACAGTGAAAGTGTGACCTAACAAGTGGTATCAGAGCTATATGTTAACACACATACAGTTAAAGATCCAAACACAATCATGTCTGACACAGAAACTCCAACTAAGCCTACCAAAACTGAGGAATCATCAAAGATATCAACTCAGAGTCGATATGAGACTATCAGAGTTCCCATATTGAGACCATCTGAATATCCCATATGGAAGGTAAGGATGACCATGTTTCTGGAAGCAACAGATCCAGAATACCTTGATAGAATCAGGGAAGGGCCTCACAAACCTACCAAGCTCGCTGTTGTAGTTGCAGGTGAAGCAGCAATGACCGTACCAAAGGAAAAGACTGATTACACTGCTGAAGATATAGCATCTATTGCTAAGGATGCCAAGGTACGTCACTTATTGCATAGTGCCATTGATAATGTAATGTCAAACAGGGTAATCAACTGCAAGACTGCTAAGGAGATATGGGATGCACTGGAGACAAGGTGTCAAGGAACTGAAACAGTTAAGAAGAACAGGAAGACAATACTCACTCAAGAGTATGAACACTTTGACTCTAGGACTAATGAGTCATTGACTGATGTATATGATAGATTTGTCAAACTCTTGAATGACTTGTCATTAGTAAATAAGGAGTATGATCTTGAAGATACAAACCTCAAATTCCTGTTAGCTCTTCCTGAATGTTGGGATTTGAAGGCAACAACAATAAGAGACAACTACAATCTTGATGAAACAACTCTTGATGAAATCTATGGAATGCTCAAGACCCATGAACTTGAGATGGAACAAAGAAGCAAGAGAAAAGGAGGAAAGTCTGACAGAGGAGATTACGCTAATGTTAAATGTTATAATTGTGGTGAGAAAGGCCACATATCTCCTGATTGCAAGAAGACCAAGAATGACAAAGGCAAAGCTCTTGTCACAAAGCAGAAAAGCTGGACAGACACCTCAGACTCTGAAAGTGAGGAGAACTATGCATTGATGGCAAATGCTGATAAATCAAGTTCTGAGAGCAGTTCTGAAGCTGCTGAAACAAAGGTACCTCAGACTACTTATGCTTTTCATACTGATGATATTGATGAGTTGAGAAGATATCTTAAAACCATGTTTGTTAGTTATAGAGATCAAACTTTAACATGTGAAAGATTAACTTCTGAAAATCTTGCTTTTAAGAAAAGAAATGATTTCTTAGAAAAAGAGTTAGTCATGTTTCATCAAACTCAGCAGGATAGAGATAATGCTTTTTATATTAGGGATGAAGTGCTAAAAATGAATGAATCTCTAAAAACTGAGTTAGAAAAGGAGAGAGAGATTATCAGAACTTGGACTAACTCTGGCAAAACAACTCAAAATTTGCTAAGCAGTGGAAACTGGAAAGAGGGTTTAGGCTATGGAGTAAATGAAAAAGGAACTGTAGAAATTAAGCCTGTTGATAAGCAAAAGCCGAAGTTAAAACCTGTTAAGTTTGTAACTGAAAAATCCGAAAATAAGAAATCAGAAGTTAAAAAGGAATTAGCTTCTGACAAACTAAAACAGGAAAAGACAGCTGAAGTTAACATAGGCTTAATGACGAAGAAGCAGCTTAAGCATAAGCTGAAAGATGTTAAGGATGCAAACAAGGTAAAATCACCTAGGAAAAACAGGAATGGAAAGGAAGGTGTGAATAAAAGCAATAACTATAAATCTGTTCCTGATGCTCCTAGGAAAGCATGTCATAACTGTGGAAGTTCTAACCATCTGGCTTCTTTTTGCAGGAAGAATAAGAATATTAACTCCTTATCTACAAAGTCAGGAGTTAAGAGTCAGTCTGTTAGATACAAACCACAAAATCCTTGTTTTCATTGTGGTAGTTTATGGCATTCCATTTATACTTGTAAGGAATATCATAGTTTGTACTATGATTATTATCAAATAAAACCTTCTTTAAAGAAAGTTTCTGTTGTTCCTTCTAGTATAAGGTCTGATAAGAAAACTGTTAACATAAAATCTGATGTTAAATCCGCTGCAAATGTTAACAAACCTAAAAAGGCCAAAGGATCCAAGCAAGTCTGGGTCCTTAAAACTAATAATTAGTGGTCTTTTTGATTGCAGGGCAACAGGAAAAATATTCTAGTTCTGGACAGTGGATGTTCAGGACATATGACTGGAAATAAGGCCCTGCTATCAGACTTTGTGGAGAAAGCTGGCCCAAGTGTTTCTTATGGAGATGGCAACATTGGAAAAACTTTGGGATATGGCAATATCAATCTTGGGAATGTCATTATTAAAGATGTAGCTCTGGTCTCAGGACTTAAACACAACTTACTGAGTATAAGTCAAATCTGTGACAGAGGTTATCATGTTGATTTCTTTGCAGAACATTGTGAAATAGTTAGTAAATCTAAAGAAAAAATTGTTCTGAAGGGATTCAGGCGTGGTAACATTTATGAAGCTAAGCTTTCAACAAGTTCTGATGGTTCTGCAATCTGTTTAGTGAGTAGAGCCTCAACTGAAGAAAGCTGGAATTGGCACAAGAAACTCTCTCATTTAAACTTCAACAAGATAAATGAACTGATCAAGAAAGATCTTGTGAGAGGACTGCCAAAATCAGTGTTTGTTCCTGATGGTCTTTGTGACTCATGTCAGAAGGCTAAACAAAGAAAATCTTCGTTCAAGAGCAAGACTGAATCATCAATTCTTGAGCCTTACTATCTACTTCATGTTGATCTATTTGGTCCAGTGAATGTCATGTCTATTGCAAAGAAGAAATATGCGTTGGTCATAGTAGATGAGTTCACCAGATACACATGGGTGTATTTCTTGCACACAAAAAGTGAAACTGCATCTATCCTGATTGATCATGTCAAACATCTGGATAGATTGATCAAAGATTCTGTGAAAATTTTGAGGAGTGATAATGGCACTGAATTTAAGAATTTGATAATGGAAGAGTTCTGCAAAAATCATGGAATAAAGCAGGAATTTTCTGCTCCTGGAACTCCACAGCAAAATGGAGTTGTTGAAAGGAAGAATAGAACTCTAATTGAAGCTGCACGAACAATGCTTGAAGAAGCAAAGCTTCCAACCTATTTTTGGGCTGAAGCTGTGCAGACTGCTTGTTTTACTCAAAATGCAACACTCATTAACAAGCATGGAAAAACACCATATGAGATGGTGAAGAACAAGAAGCCAAATCTCAAATACTTTCATGTATTTGGATGTAAGTGTTTTGTTCTCAAGACTCATCCTGAACAGCTATCCAAGTTTGATCTAAAAGCTGATGAGGGAATCTTTGTAGGATATCCACTTTCTACAAAAGCCTTCAGAGTCTATAATTTGAGAACAAAAGTGGTCATGGAATCTATCAATGTCTCTTTTGATGACAAGAAGATCACTGGACTTGAAGATTGCATTGATCATAATAAGCTGAGATTTGAAAATGAAGATTCATATTCTGATACCTCAAGTCCTGACAGTCTAAGTCCTGATACTGTAAATTCTGATGGATTAAACTCTGATGTTATTGAAACTGTGGTGACTACGTCAAAGGAAGATGCACCATTGCAGGGGGAGCATACTCAAGATTTTATCACATCTCAAGAAGCATCAGAACATACATCTGGCTCGTCAAATTCTGATTCGTCAAGTTCTGATAAGCCAAGTACTGACAGTGCTGAAAATCTAAATACTGAAGGATTCAACTCAGAGAGCATAGTTTCAGGGGGAGCATCAGAAAATGAAATCGAAGACAGCATGAATTATGGGGGAGCATCCAGTTCTAGAGAAAATCTTCCATCTGCAAGGAAGTGGACAAAATCACATACACCTGATTTAATAATTGGAAATCCTGAGGCAGGTGTCAGAACTAGAACAGGTACTTCGAATGAATGTCTTTACAATTCTTTTCTCTCTCAGACTGAGCCAAAGAAAGTGGAAGAAGCTCTTCAAGATGCTGATTGGGTGCAAGCAATGCAGGAAGAGTTGAATGAATTTGAAAGAAACAAAGTCTGGACCTTAGTGCCAAGACCCAAGAATAGATCGATTGTTGGTACAAAGTGGGTATTCAGAAACAAAACTGACAGTGATGGCATAATTGTAAGGAACAAGGCAAGGCTGGTTGCAAAAGGATATTCTCAACAGGAGGGAATTGACTATGATGAAACATTTGCTCCAGTTGCTAGGTTAGAAGCCATAAGGATATTCATGGCTTATGCTGCTCACAAAAAGTTTACTGTCTTTCAAATGGATGTGAAAAGTGCTTTTCTCAATGGAGAATTGGAAGAGGAAGTATATGTTGAACAACCTCCAGGCTTTGTAGATTCCAAAAATCCAGATTATGTCTACAGGCTTGATAAAGCACTTTATGGACTTAAGCAAGCTCCTAGAGCATGGTATGAGACTTTAGCTCAGTTTCTTCTGGAAAGTGGATTCAACAGAGGAACTATTGACAAAACATTGTTCTATCTCAACCATGGCAAGGACTTACTTTTGATCCAGATTTATGTTGATGATATCATTTTTGGGTCTCCAAATGACAAACTTTGCAAAAAGTTTGCCAATCTAATGCAGTCAAGATATCAGATGAGTATGATGGGAGAACTTAGTTATTTTCTGGGCCTTCAAGTCAAGCAGAGTGAAGAAGGAACTTTTATTTGTCAATCTAAGTATACCAGAAACTTGCTGAAAAAATTTGGAATGCAAGACTGTTCAAGTGCATCCACTCCCATGGCCACTGCAACAAAACTGGATAAGGATACTGGTAATTCAGTAGATATTACTGATTACAGAGGTATGATTGGCTCACTTCTCTATCTAACTGCTAGTAGACCAGATATCATGTTTGCTACCTGTCTTTGTGCAAGATTTCAAGCAAATCCAAGAGAACCTCACTTAACAGCTGTAAAAAGAATCTTTAAGTATCTTAAAGGAACAGCTGATCTAGGATTATGGTATCCTAGAGAATCAGATTTTAAATTAATAGGTTACTCAGATGCAGATTTTGCAGGTTGCAAAATTGACAGGAAAAGCACAAGTGGAAGCTGCCAATTTCTTGGAGGCAGATTGGTTTCTTGGTATAGCAAGAAACAAAAGTCAATTTCCACATCAACTGCAGAAGCAGAGTATATTGCTGCAGGAAGCTGCTGTGCACAGATTCTCTGGATGAAGAATCAGTTACTGGATTATGGGTTAACATATTTCAAAATCCCTATTTACTGTGATAATCAAAGTGTTATTGCTATGACAGGTAATCCAGTTCAACACTCTATGACAAAGCACATCAGCATCAGGTACCATTTCATCAGGGAACATGTGGATGAAGGTACAGTGGAATTGCATTTTGTTCCCACAGATCAACAAGTAGCAGATATCTTCACAAAACCACTGTGTGAAGCTACCTTTTCAAAATTGGTAAATGAACTTGGAATGATTTCAGGTTCTTTCTCTAAATCTGCTTAAACTTGTTCTATGTTATCAGACTTTATGATCAGTATTTACAGAATTAATCTCTTTGTATATTCTGTGCATTAATTGATAAATGTCTTCAAGTACTGACTGTTGTCTGATATATGTGTCTAAACTCTGATAAGTGATATGTCTGTTTCAGTAACTATTCTATCCTATGAGGATAACTGTGCTAGATACTGACCTACTAGTCTTCAATAAACAAATGATCCCATGAAAGAAGTAGTTATTTCTGTGGAAATCTTATGACACAAGCAAATTCTGATAACTGAGCTTAGTTAAGTTTACTTTGTATATCTTATTACTAAGTCACAAATTAGAATAATGCTACTCATCTGTTTAAGTTCTGATTCTAGTAAAACTGCTGAATGTACTAAGTGCTGATAAACCTCACTTATCAAAAGAAGAAGAACAATAATCAAAGAATAATATCAGGTACTCCTTTGAGATCTAGAGTAAAAATGTGAAAGGAACGACCCAAGTGCATTGCTGGTATTAAGTAAATATGCATTAGAAAAGCAAAATATTTTCTTGGTGACTTTTCACACTCTATGATTACTGGAGAAATACTCTGATAATAGCATAAATTCTAATAAACAGTCGTGACTCACTTACACTGAGAAGCCTCTGTAAAATAGAATTTCAAAAGATGCATAAAATTAGCACAAAAACAGTAGAGGTGAACTCATGCATGAACTCATTTATCAGTAGGTTTCAGGATAATGACAGATCTTTAGCAAAATTTTAATTATGACTTACTTCTAAGATGTACTGAAGTAGATCAGACTTTACTCTTTGTCTGTTATTTAGCTTAATGCACACACACATCACTCCATATGAATGATGAAATTTCTGTGGTGGTCTATGTTATTTTAGATAAACAGTCATTGTGTCACTTCTGCACAAATTCTGAGGACAAGTTCTAGTTACACGTTCTGATGATTAATTTCTGACGTTCATAACTAAGAACTTGTATGAGTATTTACTAAGATAGATATTCCTTGTTCGAGTTAAGACATTATGTTCTGATGACTGTTAAGTTCTGGTATAGGTCTAAGTTCTGATTTTTCAGTCTAACCCTTTACTTAACTTATCTGTGAGTAAAATTTGGTAACAGTCTCAGATTAATTTCGAAATGTTGAAGTGGAAGATTAATAGTCTATGGTTAAAACATAATGGCACTCGTCCTTGAACAGTTCACTCTTGTTCCATGTGCACATTCCTTTTCCAATGACTGTTATTCTTTTTCAAAGTCTAGGGAGACGAGGTAGATTTAATTCTACCTGTCTGCATTCAATATCTTCGCGTCTCCTGGCATTCTCTTGCCTATATACACAGCCACTTCACATTAGTCTTTTCATCACACTTGTATCACAAATTCAGTCTTGTTTTTCATTTACTATCACAAATGGCTGAATTTGGCTGGTTCTACAATTACGGTGATGAGACTGTGCATGTCTTTTTGAATGGAATTCCAACTCCCTACCCTATCACCAACATCCCTCACAATCTCTGGATTCAATTTCCAGAGGTTATCAAACGTGATCTGGTGGCCGTTCGAAGAGACCTTCACCTTCGTCGTATCCGTCAGCAAGAGCGAATCATACGACTCGCCATCTTGTTTGTCGAAGATAGGAAGAGGAAGATGACTTAATCTCGTCTTCTTCCTGTTCTTCTTCATCCTCAGCTTTGTCAGGCTTCTTAGCTAGGACTAAAGTTGTTGACGTTAGGATTAGAAGCTTAGGGAACATCTTGTATTGATGTAATTTCTATTTCATTTATGTATTGACTTGATATATTAATGAAAACTGTTTTTACTTCAAGATTTTGTCTCTGAGTTATTTTATCTTGTGTTGTTAAATCCTGCTTGATATTCTGATGACCATTTAAATTTTGTCTTAAGTTCTGATTTAAGTTCTGATTCTTTGTCAGCACTTATTCATCGAAATTATCTCGGTCATTTTTAACATGATTCATTTTCAGAATATTAATGTTGCAGTGCAAAATAACCAATCAGTGATAACGGGTTAAAATTTGAATTGTTTCCCTTGATAAATGGAACAGTTTTTCCTTGAAACTCGGCATATGGGTAAGTCATGATTACTGTTTTCTCGAGCCCAGTAATTATCCGTTATTACTGCATGTCTGACAGGTGTCCAACGGTAATATTTTTTTGTATAAGTACAGCAGAGAGAAGATTTCTTTAATCTTTTTAATTTCTTCATCTTCTATCTCTCTTCTTACTTTTACTCTCCTTCACTTTACTATTTCCGTTGTTTTCATACAGATATTATCTCAAACACCTAACAGGCATACTTGAATTTCAATATTTTTCACATGGCACCAAAGGATTTAATCATTGATGGAGCAAAGTTTGTTCCAAACAACTATGCTGCAATTCTTGATCATGCTGACGCTCCATCTGAATTGCATTTTGTGCAAGATCTTCTTGCACATAGTGAGGTTGGGTACGCCTTAACTCAGCCTGAATTATTTTCAAGTCAACAAGTTCTGCGGTTCTGGAGGACTGGAATTTATGATGATGGTGGTAAACGAGGAACTCCCAGTATTATCTTCCAAGTAGGTGATTCTTCCTATGTAGTCACTCCTGGTACAGTACGAAGAGCATTACATCTTCCAGAAGATTGTACCTTCTCTATACCAGAGGAATCAGAACTTCGGGGGTTAATGACTGATTTGGGATATGAACAGAGTCTGACGAAACTTGGACAGTTGAAACGGGCTCATATCAGAAGAGAATGGAGTTTCTTCTTCGATTGCATCACCAAGGCTTTTGGGAACAAATGTTCTAATTATGATGCTATCCCAATTCTGAGTCAGCACATCGGGTATGCTATTATCCATCAAACTCATTTTGATTTTGCAACTGGAATAATTGGTTTTATTGGGGATAGGATGACAGAGGATCGAGATGTTGTTTATTTTGCTAGATTCTGTCAACTTATTTATACGTATTGTACTGCTGAACCCCAGTTAGTCAGCACTCAAACCCCACCTTTTAAGGTTGCAAAAAGGTACTTTCACGACCTGATAAATGCTGACACAAAGAAATCAATGGTGAGACAATTACAGATTCCTCAGTCTGTGAAACAGATTCTGGTAAATGCTGATCCAGTTACTTACAAATCTGTTTACTCAAATGTTCAACCAACTCACCATAACCAAAATCCATCAACCTCAGTCCCTACCTCTCATTCTACTCAACCTACCCTCAGAACTTATCTCAAATCATATCTCTCCACTTCACAGACTGCTCAACCTTCTTCTTCAGCACCTACTGTGAAGCCTACATCCTCTAAGCCAAAGAGAACAAAGACTGTTCCTCAAACATCTCAGAAGAAGAGGAGGATTACTTTGAGAGATGAAACAGATTCTGAAGATCAGGTTCCTTCTTCAGAACCTATGATTTATGAAGCTGAGAAGGCAACTTCTCAGAAGGATTCTGCAATTGGGGGTTCTAGGCTTCTCAAGAGGCTTAGACGTATGACTGTTCCTGCAACTCCCAAGGAATCCAAATCAACAAGGAAGTACAAGAAACAGAGGGCACAGAGGCCAGTTTCAGATGATGAGGAGGAAGCAGCTAAGGAAGGGGATCAGGAATCTCTGATCTCACAAGACAAGGAATTTGCTCCAGTCACTTCTTCTCCATCAACTCCATTTAAGGAACCTGTATCTGACAAGGCTAATTTACCTTCTTTATCTCTTGTTGATCCAGGCACAAGTGCTGAAATTGATATTCAGAACTTGGTTGTGCCTGAAATACTTTTCTTAGAAGCTCCAACAGCAAATAATCCTTCCACAACACCTATTACTGATGCTGTTCAAACTCCTGAGTTATCACTAACACCTTCTCTGCATCAAGATGATGATCAGATTTTAGGTGAGCATCAGGATATGGCTGTTGATCAGAACTTAGTATCAGATCAGCAATTAGAGGATGTTGAAGCCTCCATTGCTACTCATACAGTTGTCTTATCAGAAGATACTGATTCTTTAAGTTCTGATGCTGCAAATGTTGGAGATACTGGTGAAGCTGCTACAACTGTAGATGCTGATGCAGCAGGTCCTTCAGGACATACTCCTCCACTGACTCTTCCTAAGTCTGAACTGCTAAAGGAGTTTGTTATCAGGGATGCACCAGTACCTTGGAGTGAAACTCCTGCAGGACAGGAGTGGACTAAGGAATGGAACTCAGTTTCATGTGTTCCAAATGCTTTACATCTTGCTGAGCACTTGACTAAAGCTGATGAAATGTTAAATTCTGATGATTTTAAAACCCAGCTTAGAGTCACTGCATTGAGTACTAAACATCTACAAGGTCTTCATTCCAACACTCATGCAGAGCTACACAAGATTCAGGAGAACTTTATTAAACAGGAACAAGTTTGGAAACTTGATAAGAAAAAGTTCTTCCAACCTACCATTGACAGGGTTGCTTATATTGAGAAAACTCAAGAGAAGCAACAAGCTCAGATTGATCAAATTCTGACAAATCAAGCTTCTCAGCAATCGCAACTTACTGAAATCCAGACCTCAGTGGAACTACTTATCTCTCTTTTATTACCTGCTGATGCCAAAAAGGGGGAGAAGGTAATTAAGTCCAAATGCAAAACCAACAAGTCACTGCAAGGAAAGGATGATGGAAAAGATGACCAAGGAAACTCTGGAATGGGTAGTGGTCATAGTCAAGGTAGAAGATTTACATCAAGACAAGCTAGTCACAGAACAAGTTCTGATACTGGAAAAAGAATAAGTTCTGCTGCTGGTAAAAGGATAAGTTCTGATGAACTTCTAGATCTTGATGAGGAAATGTCAAGACAGTTATTTCTTCAAGAAAATCCAGGGATGGACTTGGAAAGTTTAAAGGAAGAAGAAGCCAGACTTAAATCAGAGAAAGTCACATCTAAATCTGAAGCTTCTGGTAAAAAGTTACTTCCAAAACCTAAAGGCATTGTGATCAAAGAGAGGATACATACTGAAAAAACTTTGGCTAGATCACAACCACAGATAGATCCAAAATCCAAGGGTAAAGAAAAGGTTGGTGAACCTATCAAGCCTTATGTACCTCCTGAGGAAGAAGAAATTACTGATGGAAAACATAATCTTGCTCTGACTTCAAGAAAAATTCTTAAAACAACCTCTGACATGGCTCAAGTTGTTCAGAGTCAAGAAATTGTAAGTTCTGATATTCAGAAGAAGCAAGTAACCTCTGACAGTGCTCAAGTTAACTTGATATCAGAAGATAAATCTAAAACACTCCTACCAGGATTCACTAAAGCAAAACAGACTCAATCTTTGAAGACTACTTTAAGTGGTTTTGAAGCAAGAGTAGTTACTGGAAAGGAAGCTAGAGATAAAACTGGATTGGGAAGTGCTGATGAAAGAAGAGTACACAACACTACTGATGATCCAACTTCCTTGAGTGAACCAGGTATTGGAGCAACTCCTGAGAGATTGAATCAACTAGAATCTGTACAGATGGTTTACCATACCTACTTGAAAGAATACATCATGTTGTATTTCATGACAGATGGTAGGGTTTATCATATAAGACAAAATGCCATTCCATTGAAGTATTTTGAAGAATTGGAGCATGTATTATTCTTACTTCAAGTGGATGACAGAATAACAGAGACTGCTGCAAACTACTTAAAGGAACAGATTCAGAGACAGAAAAGACTTTATTCTGTTAAGTCTGACAGCAGATATGTTCCAAAGTACAGAAATCACAATGATGATATTGTTGATATGAAGCCTAATACTGCACAGATCAGAACATATCTTGGTATTAAGGGGCTTGAATTCAATCTAGAGTCTAACAAAGCTTATGTCATAAGACTAGATCGGGAGTTGAGAAAAGCAAAGATTAATGATCTCAGAGCTGCAATATTTCAAACTGGTGAAGATACTGCAGAGCTTAAAGATGTCAAACGGAGAATGATTGATGAACTCAGATATGCTGAGAAATGTTTGTTGAAGAATTATCTCAGAACAACTCCTGACATCAGAGAGATTGGAAAATGATGAAGCCAAGTCGAAGATCTACAACTGCTTAAATTCTGATATTTATACAGGTTGAAGTTGTTATCAGAAGTTGAATTGGTAAAAACTTTAAGGACTGTAAGTTGTAGTTATCTTGTCTATTTCTCATGCATTTGTACTTAATGTTTTTGACATCATCAAATATCTGTTAAACTTGTATATTTTGTTAATTTACAAGTTGGGGGAGATTGTTAGATATATTTGATAATGTCATGGCTAATATGTTTTATGTTTAGATTTCAGATCTTATTTGAACAGAACAAATCAGTACTTAACTGATCAGTACTTATACTGGAAGTCAGAACTTAAGGTACTGGAAGTCAGAACTTAAGGGATATCAGTACTTATGTTATCAGGAGATAGATATCAGAACTTAAGTGCTGAAGGACGATCAGATAAGGACAGTAGCTGATTAAAGTTAAGAAGATCAAGATAAACATAAGAAGAGATATGCATGAAGAAGGAATTCCGTGAAGAATGGAATACTTGGAATAGAAGATATCTGATTGATATATTTTAGGAAGCAGAATTATATTCCATATCAATTAGCGAATATCTTGTAACTGTGTAGTATATAAACACAGAAATAGAGTTTACACTAGAGGTGTTATCATTATCGAGAATATTATTTATTATAACTCTAGAAGCTCTCGTGATATTTTGTTCATCACTGAGAGATAACAGTTCCAGATTGTAACAGAGTTTATTGTTTAAATAAAGTTTGTTTTCTGTTACATAAGTTCTTGAAGTTTGATTTGATTGTAATAAACACTGTATTCACCCCCTCTACAGTGAAAGTGTGACCTAACACAATAATAAAACAAGTATGACACAATAAAATGCTCATCATGTATATAATCTGGTAAACAAACAACACCATTAATATAACAGGAAATCAATATGAAACAACAAAATGAATCTAGATCATAAAGCCTGTAAATAACTGAAAGAAATTAAAAATTAAAGTATGTAATAACTGATAGAAGTTGTATTACAATTCTGTAACCAAATTTTGTTTATAAATTAAGAATTAAACTTTCATTTAGTATTTTATGAATTAAGAATTAAACTTTCAAGACGCTGTGTTGCACCTAATGATCACTCTCGATGCAACACTGGTGTGGCGAAGCATATCCAAGAACCAGGGCATGATTAGGCACCCATGGCCTATTTTATATTATAATATATCGTAACATATATATACATGCTAGACCGGTGCCACGACCACTTACGAAAACCATTCAATCTTGAATATAAGAATTATGTATAAATGTAATTCTTATTCAACAGTAATTCATGTTCCTATATATTAGGAATATCCACAAAATCAACTTTAATTTCAAAAGTGTATCTTAGTATCCAAAAAATAACAAAAGAACCATTGTTTCAGAAATGGTAGACAAATATGGATTCCAGAAAAATAACTACTAGAATTATATCTCAATATGTATCTCAAGGACAGTTGTACTGAAAATAATATTGAAATGCAACTGCCAAAATATCGAATCAAGGTAAAAATACTTGTATGGTATGCACACCATGCTTTCTAGCTTCTCCAAACACCACACTGAAACTCCTGGCCACTCGATTCTATAAACAAAAGTACTATTTAATAAACCAGACAAAACTCGGTCAATGTTACTATTCATTTCAACATCTAACGTCTACCCGATCATTTATATCTAATCATGACATTTAAAACGGTTAAACAAATAACATTTATGTCATGTAGCATGTAAACATGTTAGTCATATATCACGTAAGTCAGATTGTCAAAAGATAGTGCTCGATATTTTAAAACTGAAATAGGGTTAAAAATGACTTTTCAGTGATTATCCGACTCATAAATATATATATAAAATGAGCGATCTTTCGATATAAAAGAATTTACGTCTCGAAAGTATTCTAAATGAAAACAAAATAATTTTCCATAGTCTAAACGAGTTCGTTTCGTTTAAAACAGGAAAATGGTATATTTAATAATAACGAAAATATAAATAAATCAATTAATAGTAGTATTAATTAATTATTCAACATCCTGTAATTTTTTGGAAGCTCAAAAAAAATATTTAAAACTTCATTTGGCTTAATTATAAGTAGTTATATTTTATTTGAATATTTATAAATAAGATTAATTAATTAAATAAAATAATTAACTAACTAGATTGATAAATAATATCTAAAATAAATTATAAATAATTAAATCAAATTATGATTTTAAAAAATAATAAAGGAATTGCTTTGTGGAATTTAAAATATTTTAGTTAATCATTTAAAATAATTAAATAAACCAATTTTGAGAATAAAATAACTTTTTAAATTTGTTATTAAATTTTAGTTTCAGCAACAAAATTATGTTTGGGGCTTAGGGTTAGAAGGGATCAAACTCGGGTTGTAAGAGAGTCAAGAAACGAGTCGGGTTCAAAGGCTCACCAGCAACCACGAGAAAGACGACTAAGGGAAAAACACGTTCAGTTTCCGACCGCCATTTAATTAGTATCCGACAGCTTCGGCAGTCTTAAAAACGAGGATGATCTGGCGGTTTTCAGTCCAAGCTCACTATAAATCATTTCCCAGACTCAGAAACACCATCAATAATAAAAACCTGCACTCGTATCGTTGAAACTAACAATTTTCAAACTAACACCAGTGAGAATGCGGCTAAAGCTCGAGTTCTAGAAATACTCAAACAGAACTTACTATTTATAACTCAAAGCGGAGCTTAGATTAATACAAACTTAATCATAGAATCATAACTTAACAAATCATTCATAATAACTCAGAAAATTGAATCAAACAATCGATTAAAACCGATGCACTCGATCAATTAACTTCGCATATAAACAATCATAATACATATACGAATTTAATTTACACAACATGGGGTAGCTTATTTAATCCTCAAAATAAATAGAAAATTAACACAACTAATAACCCTAAATCGATGAAGTATAAACAAAATCAAAATTTTTGATTTGATTACCGTTTGATGAAATTGATTGTAGAATAGGATGGTACATATCACAGGCTTTGATTGGTTACTAACACGTAAAAAACAAATATCTTTAACACTTTCAACAATTGAATCGATCTCAAGAATTTCAAGAACTCAAAACCCTAATTTATCTCATAATTTTGTGACTTTTCTCTAATTTTCTTGATAATTATGAAAATAAAATAATACTTCAGCTATTTATATTAATCAGAAAATTAAGACCCTAAAAATCAACTAAGGGTATTTTTATCTCTAATTAAAATTATTAGCCCCATAAATTATTTTTATGGGGAATAATTTTAAAATGCTATTTCCTAATTAAATACAATATTAATGTCATAATTCCCCAGAAATTATGAATATTTCAAAAATGTAAAACCTTTAAATATTTCAAATACCCATAATTTTATTAAAATAAAAACATGAATTTTATGGGCCATGACATCCCAGTAGGGTTCTAGACTAATATATTTTTGTAAAATGAAATATTTTATTAAATTTATAATAAACCACGTAAACAAATATAAATCATGCTAAAAGACGTAACATGCTACAGAAAAGATAACATGTAACACGTAGTGATGACGATGCTTTAAAATGCATTTTGAAATTCCAAAAAAATGGAAATGCACTAATTTAGGATAAGAACACATATAATTATTTACTAAGCAAATAATTAGAGTCGCAAAATTCCCAAATATTATACTGTGTGGCTGGCGTCGGGGAACCCCATACTGGTAATCCAATTTGAGAGCCCAGTTACCAGTAGATTCTCTAGTGCCTGAATGATAAAGGTTTCCGACATGAACCTATGTCAAAGGGCTATCCACCTTATGTGATGATATGGGCCTACCAGGTAGCTTTCCATGAACTGGCCTAGAGGCCCAAAAAACCTAGTTAATCATCCAAAATAATCGTGGATCGGACCCTAAACCTTTATATGAGACTGAATCTAGCCCATACAATATTTGGGTCACGACACTAATAACTTATCTACTGATGAATATATTGTTAGAGATTCAAGCGATAAAACGCAACGGAAAACAAAAAAATTGAATCTCTGCCGCATGATCTATGTATAATGACTGGATAATTATGGAGAATAGATGTTTACCTTAATAAAGCTTTCCTTCTAATTCTAATGGAAGTTCTAATTTTGATGAACCACATCAGCCCTCCTTTCCTTCTAAAAATGAATCATTCTGATTTTGGATTGATATTATTATTAAATTTGAATTCTAATATATATACAATTAATCAAGTGTCACTTAATTAATTTAATAATTAAATTTGAATTAATAATAATAAAATATTTAAATTCATAATTAATATTGTTAGTGTTTGTATCCTAGAGACAACACTATGATGTTTGAATTTAAGATATTTGGATTATTAATATTTATGTTCTATCGATTATTCCCTTTATAATTTATTAATTCTTAATTTACTGCGATATAAATGTTAGATTAATAAATGTCCTTGGAATATGATATGCAATTCTATATCTCTAAGTACGTGACTTAGAAATGAGATTATGAGAATAATATCAATATTCCTAAAGGTCCATAGTCGAGTATTATTATTAAGGGACAATAATAATGCATTAAGACTGGTGTGTTTGTTGACCGATGATCACATCTCATTGATCATAGGTATAGTGATACTAAAGTCAGAAACATAGGCATATGTAAATGTACATGGTGCTGGATAGACCCGGTGTGAGATTCTACATGTCTGTTGTGTCATAAGTAATTCTCATAGTGATAATGATGTAATTTTCCTTAGACTTGAAGTCATTATATTTCTATACGAGAATTAATATACATTGATTACATTAAAAATTATCATTCGCCGGGTAATGATAAAAGTGGACATTGGGTATATTATGAATCATATGAGAAATATGAATGATCTAGATGTGATTTAACCTCCTATTTTAGGAGTGATATTATTGGCCTCTTATCTGAGCTAGACTATGAAATGCGTGGCCACACTCAAATGTTGATTTGATATGATAGTCTACACATTGATCAAGGAAACTTGGATTAAACTATGATGAGGATGACACATTACATGCCTCTAGTTTAATCTATAATATTTGGTTAAAGGGATTATATTATATTATACATTATTCACGAAAGGTTTAATTGATCACCGATTCAATTATTATTACTTGGGTAGCAATGATATATTACTAGATGTCGCTCATTGTTTATGATTATAAATTAGATTTAAAATTCGTTGCCAATGTAATAATAACCTATAGGGTCACACATAAAGAATGCTTGAAGGATTATTTAATTTAAATTGGATTTAAATTAAATTAAAGTAGTTCGAATTATTTATAAATATTAATTAAGTTTGACTTAATTAATTAGATAAATAATGATATTCGAATTTACTAATATCAATGATGAAATTTAGTTGTTAAATATTTAAGTGTGACTTAATTAATATACAAATAGGAATTTCGAATTAATACTAACTCCTAATTAGTTAAGAGTTCTAATTCTTTTTTGACTCTCTATATAATATCTCTTGTGTGGCTGATTTTGGATGCAAGACTTTTACTAAAACCCTAGCCACCAAGAGAGAAGATGGAGAGAGCGAGAAGAAACGATTTTGTGCTAGTACACATCCAAACCTTGAGTTCAAGCATTTGTGTGGATACCGATAGAGTGTAGATAGCGAGAGCGGGATGTGTGGTTATTGAACAAGCTTTGGATCTACATTAGTCAACCAATTTATCAAGCTTCTTAAGGTAAACAATCTGATCTACGAATTAAATATCTATTTTTTGCCTGGCTCCTGTGGTGGGTTTTGAAAATTCTGATTTTTTACGTTTTTAATTACTGTTTCTGTTGCGTTTATGTGCTCGAAACCTAACATAAATAACACTCTGTTTTAAACGTTCTTTGTGAGTGACCCTTTAGGTTATTATTACGTTGACAATAATTTTATTTTCTAATAATAAAATTATAAACAATAAGTGCCATCTAGTAATACATCATTGCTCCCCAAGTAATAATAATAATTGATGATTCAATTAAATTTTTCGTGAATAATGTACAATGTAATATAATCCCTTTAGCTTTATATTATAAATCAAACTCGAGGCATGCATTGTGTCATCCTCTGTTAACATTTAATCCTTCTTTCCTTGATCAATGAGTAAACTATTAAACAAATCAGTATTTGAGCATTTTCATGCATTTTATAGTCTTACTCAATCAAGAGGGGCCAATAATATCACTCCTTTAATATAGGAGGGCTAAATCCCATCTAGATCATTCATATTTCTCATACGATTCATAATATACCCAATGTCTACTTTTATTATTACCCGATCAAGGATAACTTTCAATATTATCAAAGTATATTAATTCTCGTATAGAGTTATAATGATTTCAGGTCTAAGGACCAATACATCATTATCATTGTGAGATTAACTTATGACACTTTAAACATGTAGTATTTCACAACGGGTCAATCCATCACCATGTATCTAATACATTGCCTGTGTTTTGACTTTAGTATTACCATGCCTATGATCAATGAGATGTGATCATCAGTCAATAAAAAACTAGTCTCAACGTATTTATAATCACCTCTTAACAATAATACTTGACTAGAAACCTTTAGGAATATTAATACCATTCTTATAATCTTTCTAAGTCACGTACTTAGAGATATAGATTTACATATCATATTCCAAGTATGTTTATTAATCTAACATTTTACCGCATAAAATTAAGATATCATAAATTACTAAAGAATAATCTATAGAATCATAATTAATAATCCAAATGTCTCATAACATAAACATAATAGTGTTGTCTCTAGGGCATACACACTAACATATATTTTATTTTTCCACTAACTCTATTAAAAAATATGTTGATATATAACTTACGAAATAATTTCACATTTTTTATGATACTGTGTCAACGATCAGTTCTCATTTTTTAGTCAACGCATTCTTAGAATTTCAATGAAAATAGATACAAACATTTAAAGAAATTTGTTAAAATAAAAACATGATAATTTCGATCCGTAATAATATATTCTTTATAGTATATAAGATCAACAAAAGATAACCAGTAGTTAACATCTTGATTATGTTTAGAACAATGCTATGTAACCAGAAAAAGGTTTTAATTTTTTTTTGAATGACACTTGTCATTTTTTTATTCGTAGATTATATTGAAGCAAGAAGCACAGGGTTTATTCACATGAGAGTAGCCAATAATATGATGACTATTCAGCATCTGAAAACCATTTCATTAACGCTTTCACGTTATGCTTAAGCGTTACTACCTCGTTGACCAAAATTTTTTCATTGAGTAGTTAAGTTAGTGCAAACAGACAGCCTAACAAAACTGAGTAATACACTCTCTAGTCTTAGAAAACTACTCTGTCATCTCCATTCTGCTAACATCTTTACCATCATTATTTTCACCCAAAACATAGAGGTGTTAATTCTATCACATACCCACTTATTTCTCCGAAACCATAAAGCATGTTCAGCCTTTGTAGTTCGGGCTCAGTTTGATAATCTAACTTGGTGTAATCTTAGCCTGAGTTCAAGCATTCGTGTGAATATCAATAGAGCGTAGATCACGAGAGCAGGATGCGTGGTGATTGAACAATCTTTGGATCTCCATTAGTTAACCAATTTGTAAAGATTCTTAAGGTAAAAAATATGATCTATGAATTAAATATCTACATGTTTCACATGGATCCTGCGGTGGGTTTCAAAAATTCTGATTTTTTCACATTTTAATTACTATTTTCGTTGCGCTTATGTGCTCGGAACCCTTCAATGGAATCAGATCTATTTGCGAAAAGTGTTTAATTCGTTTATGTGTTTACTGGCTTTATGATGATATCATGTATACAATATTCCATGACTGATCAGTATGCGATTTGTATGTTATGCTTGATGTCTGGTTAATAAATAGTGATTTAAACTGTTGGCCAGATGGTGTATTGACATGATCTGTTAAACGGGGAATGAATAGTATGTATATGGCTTCTAAAACTGTATATGATGCAGTAGTGGCAGAGACTGGTTCAGATATGATCTGTAGTTCTGAAATTTAGATTTCTGTACAAGACTGGTCTTCCATTGATGCACAGAACTGATTTATCTGTTGATGGATTTATCCATTGATGGATTTATTCGTTGAAGTACAATGTGCTTATCCGTTGATGGAATTATTCGTTGAAGTACAATGTGCTTTATCCGTTGATGAATTTATCCATCGATGTATGTATATGTTTTAAATATATGATATTCATGAGAGTTGTAAAATCATATGATGATTATATAATATTTATATATATTGATATATACATGTTTTGTGTTTGTTCTTATTATAAAAATCATATTTGATACGATTCTGAATCGGATGCAGCAGATTTGCTGAAATCTGTGTCCGGTGTCCGATTTTGGCAAACAAATACGCTATTTCATATGGAATCGAGCGTATGAACGAAACTGAGCTTAAGCTATCATCGACTAATGTTTTCAGAATTTGATTCTGGTTTTTTTGATTTTTGTCATATATGGTTTTTATAATTAGATCATGATGGGTATGATATGTTAAGATCATATTATGTGTTTTAACATGTTCTTATGTGTTAATTGAGCATGGTGGATGGTTATGGCTTATGATCTTAGGTTAATGTTTTGTTTTTTTAAATACGGCTTGCATATCGTTTAATCTTGTAATTATTAAATCTTGAATGTAACTCGAGTTCTTCTTGTAAGTTCATTAGATTAGTTTTTTATATTTCATTCATGTAATGTACATGAAGATTTGAAGATCAAGGAAGCTTAATATCACATGAAGGCCATCCAAGGAAGCCATACAAGAAAGAAGACATGTAATAGTTAGTGTGAATATATTTTTCACCTTAGATTGACCTAGATCTTTGTCATTAGCTTGATGAAGATCATATAGGATGAAGCCATAACCAACCACGTTTATTTATTGCACTTTACATATATATGCGTATATGATGAATGTATGTGTAGAGTGGTTTATAAAGATGCATGCTTAATTAGATTAAAGATGTATGTATTAGATACGACACCCATATCATGCTTGCTAAACAAGATAAAATCTGCAACGACTCAAGATTTTAAAATGAACAAACGATTATGAGATTCTTCTGTTTATGAAACACAGAATAAAATACAAATTTTCTTTGTTGACATGGGGCGATTTTGTCAAAAGCGAGTTCATTGAACTTGTAAGGTTGTGGGTTTTGAGCGAGACTGTTGTGACTCCCTCACTACTTGGAAATTAAACCATTGACAAATATTGATTTGAAGTATTTTATTCAAGGAAAAATTGGAAATCTCTTTATGATGGGATCACGATCGTTTTAAAATTAACAAAACCTTAAAGTTAATATTAAGTTGACCAGATGCCTTCCAATGAGTCCAATGCGTTAACCCCTAGATCGACAAGGAGTGGGTTCGCCAAAGCGAAGTACTCCCATCTATCATGGGAGATGTGTTGAAAGTATATTGATACTTTTTGACTATTGAGCTTGACTTAACTAAGTTACCACAATAGGATTGTGAACTTAGAGGCATAGAGTTTGGCTAGATTTATTAGATAAATATGAACAAATGTTGTTCCACCAAGCTATCCAAGAGTTATATGGTTGACCTAATTGACAAATGTTATCTACCTAAATAATCATATTTTAGGAGAAAAGCCAAAGCTGACCTAACGCATGGTGAAATATAGATCTTGGCTGGATATAGAATATATTCTTTCCGAATTAATAGTTAGGGCTATTGATTTGATAAAAATAGTGTGAGATATATATTGTGAATATATATATATATATATGAATAATCACTTGAACATAATATAATGAACATCTGTAGACTAAATCATTTTATGCACTTTAATATTATAGATATCAAATGACAAATAACAGAAATAACTTCTCTAAGTAATAGTCCTTGAGAAGGACAAGCTGACATGAAATAATTTTCTCGATTGATATGGGAATTTGAGGATTGTCCTCAGGTTCGAGGATGTCACTCAAACCACTCCCTTATTTCTTCTAGCTGAGAATGAAACATATGCTGAACAAAATGCTTACCCTAAGCAAATTGATTATGCAACTGATGTTTCATGTCTCATGCATGTAAATATGAGTGCTGAGCTTTGGAAGCAACAAGAGCATAATGATGCTAACGATATGATTGAGCACCTTCAAAGGATGTTGGAAGGATATGTTCATCAGAAAGATTTGACAATAATAAGGCACCATACTTTTGCATTAATGGGAGAATGATATCCTGTTGGACCACATTTCTGAAGATGATAGGTATATGTACCTTGATATTTTGGGTTTCAAGATTGGTCTAGAAACTCAGCTTGATTCGATTAAACAATCTTTGAACAACTTTTATTCTCAGTTTGTTAAGAACAAAAGGAATGAGATAGATAGAACACTCACTGAGTTGTTAAGCATGTTTAGAACTGCTGAAAATAACACGGTAAAGGCATGAATTACGTCCATATTGATGATGTACACATGGAATGAAAAATGGGAAAGAAAAGTGGACAGGCAAGGTGAAGATTTGATCTTATTCGATGCCAAACCAAAGTCCAATCCCAAAGAGCTTTTGAAGCTTGATAGTGGTGTTGATAAAGGAGATGATTGTCATTTCTGTGAAAATAACTGGAGGATTGTAAGTTAAAATGTCGAGCTTTTTTGGAAGATCTAAAGAAGAAGACTAGCAATGGTCAAGCTTCAGGTATCGGGGTAGAATTGGAGCAAAAGTTGTTGCTCTAGTTGAAGGATCTCGATACCTAATTTTTCCCATAAGGAAAGATTGAGAACTTGATAAATTTTAATACGTGTCTGCCTTTAGCGGATACATTAAATCAATTTCTTATCTGGACAAGAAGGGTTTTCATTTTAATTAAATAGACAATAGTTGTTTATTCTATTTTAATGATAAGGCTTATAATGTTGCACAATTAGTTTATAATTTATATGTTCTAAAATGACTCAAATCAAACATTACCTCTAACATTGTCGTTAAGCCATATTAATGAGAGACGTATTTCTGAGTTACATTTAGATGGATACTTGGATAAGTTTGATTTTGAATCATACAAAGATGCGAACTTTGTCTCATTGGCAAAATGACAAAAGCTTCTTTTACCTGATCAGGTGAAAGGGACACCAAATGATTAGGACTTATACATAATGATGTATGTGGTCGAATGCATATGATGGCAAGGGGTGGCTTTTACTAATTTATAACATTTACTGTTGACTTCAGCAGGTATGAAAATCTATATCTTATGAAGAACAAATCTGATTCTTTTGAAATGTTCAAAGAATATAAGGCTGGATTAGAAAAGCAAACAGAGGAAAGTATAAAAGTTCTACGATCAGATCATGGAGGAGAATAATCTAACATTTTACTGTATAAAATTAAGATAACATAAATTACTAAAGAATAATCCATAAAATCATAATTAATAATCCAAATGTCTCATAACATAAACATAATAGTGTTGTCTCTAGGGCTACACACTAACATATATTTTATTTTTCCACTAACGCTATTAAAAAATATGATGATATATAACTTATGAAATAATTTCACATTTTTTAAGATACCGTGTCAACGATCATTTCTCATTTTTTAGTCAACGCATTCTTAGAATTTCGGTGAAAATAGATACAAACATTTAAAGAAATTTGTTGAAATAAAAGAATGATAATTTTGATCCGTAATAATATATTCTTTATCGTATATAAGATCGACAAAAGATAACCAGTGGTTAACATCTTTATTATGTTTAGAACAATGATATATAACCAGAAAAAAATTATAATTTTTTTTTGAATGACACTTGTCATTTTTTTATTCGTAGATTATATTGAAGCAAGAAGGGCAGGGTTTATTCATATGAGAATAGCCAATAATATGATGACTATTCAACATCTGAAAACCATTTCATTATGTGTTTCACGTTATGCTTAAGCGTTACTACCTCGTTGACCAAATTTTTTTCATTGAGTAGTTAAGTTAGTGCAAACAGACAGCCCAACAAAATTGAGTAATCCACTCATTAGTCTTAGCAAACTACTCTATCATCTCCATTATGCTAACATCTTTACGATCATTATTTTCACCCAAAATATAGAGGTGTTAATTCTATCACATACCCACTTATTTCTCCAAAACCATAAAACATGTTTAACCGTTGTATTATCGGGCTCAGGTTGATAATCTTACTTGGTGTAAATCTTAGCCTGAGTGGATAAAAGTCAACATTAATGCAACCTGTAATCAAGGTGATGAGTTTGTGAGAGTTGGATGTGTAACTCAAGATGACATAGGTCAATTTTTTTGCACACGAAGTACTGTAGTACTAAGGCGGTTGTAGCCAAGAGAGGGCAGATACTCTAATTTTTAAAGAAGCGTTAGCATGGACAAAACACCGTTGGGATAGTAAGTGTATTTTCGAGTCTGATGCTAAGTTGTTAGTTGATGTAGTAAAAGGAACTAAAGGTAATTTTTGTTTTGATATTATTGTCGAGAATCGTATAGAGTTACTAAAATACCTTGAAGAAGTGTTACGTGTCTTTGTATATAAGTCTATGAATCATCTATGGAGGAATTTTTCCTAAATGCAAGTGCTTTATTTCAAAAAAAAAATACTCTATCATCTCTTGGGTAGGTGTCCTCGTATTTAAGTCATGAAAAATAAGAAGAGTATCACCCTCGTAGATGAGTGATTATAATAATAATAAAATATAAGGATTTTTCTAATATGTGCCAATTGCACACAATGATCACTAACTTCAATAATTTTGGAGCATATTTATTTGTGGAATTATTGTACATGTAGGGGATCCAACATATTTATGATTAGAAGGCCAATAAAAATGCTCCATACTCATGAAATTAATATTTATTGTACGCCCTTGGGAAATTAGAAAAACTAAAAATATAATTATATCTCCTTTTCTTACTTTTAATGCATTAACTTATTAAATGTTTTGGGAGCCGATTAATGACAGTAGTCAGAGGCGGATCCAAGGGTCCTGAGACCCCCTAAAATTTGAATATATAGCAGTTAGTGTGTAAGTTATAAATACAGTCTATGTAATTTAGCTGGTGGATGCACTTACATTCTATCCACCACATTAAGGTTCAACTCCTTCATGCTGCTATTCTTTCAAGTTTTTTTTGAGTAAAAAGCACTTTGTGTACGTAAAATTTAGGTATCATGCCACATGAGATATCGCAGTTCATAATCTAGCACTTGCTATACTATAACTAACAAATACTTAAAATACGTGTCCCATTGTGAGTGATCCCTAACGGCGTTACCTTTTGAGCGGTAAGATTGTCTTTTCATTTTTGTTTTATCAGTTTTATTATATATGCCTCTTTCACATACCGTAACTTTACTCATTACTAAGATATCTCTTCCATCTTCATTACCTCTTCATTCTCCTGCTCAATATCATCATGGACTATCAGAATTATGTTATCATGGTCTGGTTTTAAAGAGATGCACATGACAGAGATGTGTGCTTTCCTGACGATGGTGCTTGTTATGGAGGTAGTTTCCGTCATCCACTTCGTGTGTGTGTATCGATTTAATTAGGGTTAATATTTGTGGTGTTAAATAGTTACCGAGACTCTTAATCAGATTATGTGCTTATCTTCAGTTTAATGTCTGTTATTAGGGTTGCATGTAAAGTTATATTGTTTGATTTTAGGGTTTCAATATTGAATTGAGTAAATGGCTCCACTGTGGTCCCTTTGTGTTTGATGCTGTCTAGTAAAAGCCAATTTTTTACTATAAATATTGTATTATAATGATAGTGATGTCTATTTTTTCATGTGCATAACTTTTTATTTGAAGTCCCATTATTTTAAAGTTCCATAATTTTGTGCAGAAGATTTAGGCTTTTTAGTATAAAAGTATCATCATAGTGGGGAATTTAGAGTGAACCCTACTAAATATATGGATGGGACTATAGATTATTTTGACCTATGTGATGTTGATACAATGAGTTTGCTTGAGTTAAGTTTAATGGCTAAAGAGACTGGTGAGTTAGGTTCTATAAATTTCTTTTACAAATGGCCTAAAAATACATGAATATGGTTTGCATCCAATAGAAAATGATGCAAATGTGATTGAAATGTGTGAGTTGTTGCCACCTTCTAGGGTTATACATATTTATTCCATAAAAATGAAGGTTGTATATGCTATTGGTGCTAATGAGAATCCAAAACAAGAGTATGTACCATTTCGGTATCCAAACATTGAGTATGGGGATGGTAAGTCTATACAGGACACTTTGAACAATCATTTAGGTGATGTGAATGATGTAGAGTATAGTGATGCTAATATTGATGAGGAATACAACCCTGCAACTGATAGGAATGTGATGTTTGACTGTAGTTTTTACTCAGATTCTTCCAATATGGATAACACTGATGATGAAGTTTGTGATCACAAGTATAAGAGAATCAGAAAGAGGGAATCCATGGCACATTCCAAGGCAAAAGATAAGACACATGGTAAAAGCAAAATTAGGGAGAATGAAGTGGTGCATGAAAATTTCCAATCTTAAAATTCAATGATGCTACCAATGATGAAGTTATTGCAGATAAAAAAGATGGAAATAATGGAAGTGACTGTTCTATTCACGATATTTCAAGTGATGTGGAGAGAATGGCATCAAACTTAACAGATGAAGATGAAATATCTTATCCAGTGTTCAATGAAAGGATATATATACATGATCTAAAGTTTTAGATGTGCATGTTGTTCTCAACTGCAAAGATTTTCAGGGCTGCAGTCAAGAAGCAAGCTATAAAGGATAGGAGACCAATCAAAAGTGTAGAAATTATGGAATCGGAGTTAAATTTGTTTGTGATAAACCTTATGAATGGAAGATATATGCTAGTAAAATGTAGAGGACATATTCATACCAGATAAAAAATTTACAATCTAAAACATACAAGTTAGACCACATTTATTCAGAACAAATCAAATATAGATCGATTGCAGAATAATATGAAGATGACATAAAGATTAATCCTACATGGCCATTGCAGTCACTCTTGTAGAAGGTTGTCAATTTTTGGCACTGTTATGTGACCAATATGAAGATGACATAAGGATTAATCCTACATGACCATTGCAGATTTGCAGTCACTCTTGCAAAAGGTTGTCAATGTCTGGCACTGGCAAAGAGGAAAACATTAGAGAAGATCAGGGAAAAGCATGTAGATCAATATGCCAAGTTATAGAATTATGGAAATGCATTATTGAAGGAAATGCCAGAGAGTACCATTCAAATGATGACTGAAGACCAAGAAATGACTGAGGTAGGAAAAGGTTCAAGAGATTTTTAATCTGCCTTACTTCATTGAAAATGGATTCAGGAATGAGGGTAGACCATTTCTAGGGCTCGATGGGTGTCACCTTAAAGGCCCTTATGATGGTCAACTTTTAGCTGCAGTGGGTACTGATGCCAATGATGGCATGTATCCACTAGCATGGGCAAGTGTTTAGGAAGAGAAAAGTGACAGCTAGAACTGGTTCCCAAAACTTATAAATGATGATCTAAGCATTCAGAATAGTGGTGCCTTCATATTTATATCAGACAGACAAAAGGTGCATTCAATTTCTTTGGAAATATTATTCCCGTGTATATACTATAAACCTTTACATCGAACATCTATTATTTATAGGGGTTGATAAATGCACTAGAAGCAGTGTTCCTCAATATAGAACACAGGTTTTGTGTGATGCACTTGTACATAAATATGTGAAAGGACCATAAAGGCATCAAATTAAGGATGCTATTCTGGTTAGCAGCTATGGCCACCACTGACTACAGTTTTTAAAAGCACATGGAGGAGATGAACAAGGTAAACCTTGACTTTATGAGTGCTTTGGAGATACAAATGTGTTTAATAATAATAGGTTAGTAACATTTCTTATACAACTGTCCAAGAAGTGTTTTGATTGGTTAAGTGAAAATCCTAGATCACAGTAGTCTAGGAGTGCTTTCAGACCTTTTTGAAAGTCATACATTTTATTAACAACCACTCAGAGGTGTTCAATAGCAGCATAAAGAGGTATAGCCAATAATTTTCATGTTTAAATCTATACATGTTAATGTAATGCGAAGGATTCGGCTGAGGAGGGATAAAATGCAAAACAGTTATGCTTTGAACTAGATCTGCTATAATTCTATGAGAAGGAATAATAATTAAGTTGTTTTGCTAATTTACATTGCATGTACACACTTTCTTAGTATACACATATACATTTTATTGACAATAAACTGTACTTTTAGAGCAACAGAGCAAAGTATAGGCTACCAAGTTGTTTGGAGTGGAGGGGCAAGGTACCTTCTCACAATGTCATCGGGTGGATATGAGATGTTTGTTGACCTAGATGCTCATAAATGTGCTTTCAAGAAGTGGAAGTTGTAGGCATCATAGAAGAAGGCACTAACTTTTGGTGCTGATGAGAGTGGTTCTAGAGGAACCTTAAACCATGATGTAGGAAATAGTTGATCCAATGTAGGTGCTGATTTTGGCAGAACTAAAAGACGGACTAGAGGAGACTCCAAGGCTAGTGAAGGTTCCCCAAAGAGTACTGTTGGTGAGACTGCGTAGCTGTATGAACAGTTACATGATAACTCAACACGAGAACAACACTAGAACAGGACATGTTAATAATACTACGACTACACAAGAAATCAGAAGAAATGAAGAAATGACAAATACAAAGAATCAAAAGATTAGAAGAAAGCTTGATGTCTGTTTATAGTTCACTGAAAGAAGTCCATTAATATGATCATGCCTCAGTGAAGAATAAAGGTTAAAGACTTTCAGGATTTCAGAAATAATGAAGATTCAGTGTATAAGTGCTACTAGAAGATTTTAGTGTATTGGCATTAATTGAAGATAGACAGTATTCGAAGCATAGGAATCTGAAGAATTGAAGACATGGTATAGATAGAGGTTAAAGAAGATAACTGCAGTCTTGAAGTTATACTCACTGAAAGGAGTTCATTATACTCACTGAAAGGAGTTCATTTATATGTTCAAGCATCATGAAGAACAGTAAATGAAGTATTCAATGTTGTAGTAGCAATGAAGACGTTGTCTAAAGTACCAGAAAGGATTCCAGTAAAAGTATATTTGTTTATTAACAGTCAGTGTCCGAAGCAATAAAGTTGTTGCAAGCTTAACAATGTAATCAAGACTATAATACGAAGATCTAAATCAGAGTTAGTCGTCTGTGAACCAGACTAGTTGCACTAGGTGTCAACAGCTTGTGAAAGGAATGTGGGTATTATTTTTAGAAGAATTGTTAATTTGAGGAACGTACTTGGATTGAACGTTTATATGTTAAAGTACGAGAAGAGGTGCGCGCGGTATACAGCTAAACAGCTCGACGGATTGGCCTAGTTCAAAGTTTAATTGTTAAATTAAATAAATTTATTTAATGGACTTTAATATAATTTATTTAATAAACTTAAAATGATTTATTTTATAAACTTTAAATAAGTTTATTTTATAAATCTAAATTAGTTTATTTATATAAGTTATATTTAAGTTATAATTTAAACTAAAAGAAAAACAAAAACAAAACAAAAAAAAAGAAAAACACAAAGAAAAAGAAAAAAAAAAGAAAAAAAAGAAAGAAAAAGGAATATGGAAACAAAGCGGCCATGTTAGTTTGGTTATAAAAGGAACTAAGTACAAGTACATGACTTGTACAAGGGTCGCAAGTAAACCTTTCTAAAATGTATTGTACTTAGTCGCAGGTAACATGAGACATGAAAAATAAGCTAAGGAAAAACAAACCCCTCCTGGTCGCAAATAACTTTTTGGTGAAAAATAAACTAAGTGCCAAATTACTCCCTCTGTGTGTGCAAGTAAATGATAGAAGGCTCCCTGTGGACGCAACTAACTCTCAGCAGCTACTTTATTGTACAATCAATTATTTGTGTGGTTCAATTTTAGCAACACATTTTAATTGATATAAAGTCTATACTACAGCAGCAGATTCATTCAGCTATTGGATTTTATTCTATTCATCTTCTCTCCCAAGAGAGCTAGTGAAAATAGCAGCAAAGACTTTCAGAGAAGCTCAAGTTAATTGTATATTCGTTTAACTTCTCACTGGAGTAATGTTATAATGCGCGGTTTAACTCTTGTATATTCATAGGGGCATTATATTCGTTACCCAGTAATTAAATACTTAGACAAATAAAAGCTAGATCATTATATATGATTTAATTTGGTGATCTTTGTAGAAGCTAGGAACTTTGTTGTTATTAGATTGTACCCGGTTAATTTATTTACCGGAGTATAGCAACACCCTCACGGATTTATATATGAATATATATTTTCCCAAATATCTTGTGTTCCTCGTTTTATTGTTCCAAATATTATTCACCTCAAGAACACGGAACCACTAACCGGACACTAAATTTTATATCCGCAAAAGATTCGAAAGAATTTTTTAATTTAGCTATAATCGTATTCAATCCCCCCTTTTACGATAATTCACGACCTAACAATTGGTATCAGAGTTGACTGATTGATACACAAATCAGGATCCTTAAATAAATTTATTTTATTAATTTTTCATTTACATAAACTTATTTTATAAATTTGATGTAGCAACTTTATTTTATAAATTTAATTTAAATAAGTTTATTTTTATTAACTTAATTTAAATAAATTTATTTTATAAATTTGACCTAAATAAATTTATCATTTAAATTTTGGTGAATAAATTTTTAATCTAAATGAAATTTTCGGTCCATTCTTTTGCTCCAAGTTTATTGGTTCTGTGAGGCTTGATTTATAGCTTCCATTTAATCAAAATGGAGCTGCCATTTTCTTTAAATTGGAAGTGAATGAGTGCAGGCAGGAATTGACAGTTGTTGGTGGAATAATGCGCAAATGATTAAATGAAAGTAAAAGCAGACTGCTGGTTACACACGTTGGCAGTAAACATGACGAAGTCGCGCGCTGTTTTCTCTCACCTGTTGTACACGTGCGAGTAATTAATCTCTTTAGCAGATCTGTTTACTTGCGATTACTGTTATCAATCTGAGTTGCGATATAAGAACTAAACTAGCATCCTGTATTCAGAAGTAATTCTATCCTAGGGTCATCTATGTACAACTAAGTTTTCAGTCTAAGGCATGTTATCAAGGTTCGCTTAGTCACAAATAATAGGAAGGAGATCAAAAAAAATTCTTAGGCAAAATCTCACTTCTCCTTCTACTCGCCACTTAGGACATAATTTTTATTTTTGATATATTTTTTAGAAAATTTAAAATTCTTAAACTTAAATTTTTCCTAAATAATAATTTACGTTTGATTTAATTTTCAAGAAAATTCAAAATTCTTGAAATTTAATTTTCTCGTAATTATTTATTTATAATTAATTTATTTTTTAAGAAAATTAAAAAATTTGAAAATTTAAATTTCTCTTAAATATTAAATTAAAGGTTCTCAAAGTATTGGTAGACTCAAAATTCCTCTGGGTTTCAAATATGATTTTAATCTTTTGAAGAAAACGAAGACCATGTGCTATTTAGACGGAAATTTCCTGAATACGGAAATTGTAGATAATGGTTTTCTTAATCCAATGAAAATGATTTCAAGACCTTTAGACGAAAATTGTGGAACATCCTCAAAGGCTTACTCCATAGGATACCCACTGGATTTTCAGACACAGGAAAGGAATGAAATTTCTATGGGTACATATTTTCTCAAAGATTCTAAAGACAAATCAAATGATTCCAGATTGTACAGTCACACAGTGGTTTGTACCAATGCTACATTTATCCAGGAATCACAAAGATCAGAAAGGCAGGAATTGAGGAGGTCATAGAGGATAGTGGGGACATACAGATATCTAAATTACATGCAGTAAAGTTGGAACCTCAGAACAGAATGTAAGAGTTACTGATAGCTGAATCAGAGGAAGCTTAGGTTGAATTACTTGAGGGACTGGATGTCAGGGCAGTGTTTCACCTGTCAGGGAAGTCTAGTCGCATCAGATTCACAAGGAGTACATAAGATATATCCAAGGATCAAGCCTATCTATTCTGAAGCAGAGACTTTTACAGATTCAGTTCAAAAGGTGGTTACAACACTGAGATTGGGACAAAAACAAGATTTGATAGCTACAGGAATGATAAGATATATATATATATATATATCAAGTTACTATCATGGGTTTTGCTACAATAGAACAAGAAGCTTGACAAACAAGGATGAGTAGGGACTCAGTTGAAGAGATGTCACAAAGGTGGAATGTTTTTTTTAGGGAAGCAGTCAGTCAAAACTTATAGTGCATGGGAAAGAGTTGGGATGGATCAGATGACGAGAATCATGAATATCTTGCTTTCACAGAAATCTATGAAGATGGTCAAACTCACATATCTCAGGTTCAATTTCTTGAACCACTGTAATATTTTGCTCTCAATTTTCAATGCATGATAAGATCTTAGTGTTTAAATGTTTAACACTCGCACAAGCATGATAGCATCACACATAGATAATGATGAACTAGTTAACTAGAATATTTTTCTGGTAACTAGGATTGATGTTTAACTTGTGCATTTTACTTGAGATGATCTTAAATATGTATTTGAATATTTGTTGAACATGATTAATTGCTTTAGTGAGATATATGTTTTCCAGTAGTTAAGACCTTTATTTATGCTTATCTCATGTATCCTATTACATTGTAATTTATTCATTTGCTCTGAATTGTTTGTTAAGATGTATTAGTTTATAATTGGATTGTGATAGTTAGATGAGATACATCAACAGGATTGGACTAAGATAGAATTAGTGATTTATTTGTTAATTCTGTTTGTTCCATATCATGCCTATCTTGACTAATTCTTAAGCATAATGTTTATGAATGAATGCCATGTATTCCTAATACAATGTTTGCTTATTTTTATGCCATGAATGCATCTCTTAGTACTTGCATTAATTGTAGAAAAAGCATGTTTATAATTACAATAGGGTAAATACTGTTAGTCCTCCTTATGTAAGGTTGGAATCATTTTTCTCCTAGCCTAAAGAAATTTTTTTCAAGGGTATCTAAATGGAGAAAATGATCAGTCAAAGATAAGAATTAGTATGATAAGGTTACAGCTGTTGTTGTCTCTGTTTACAATAAGATCTCTAATCCATCTGGATCCAAACTGATAAGTTGGGTACCAAGAACTGTCAATCCATTTGTGAGTGCAGGACATAACAGGTTAATTAATTCGTATGCATTCTTGGTAATTTATACTCAAGGAATATGATAGAAGAAAGATCCTCATAATCAAATATGATTAATAAAATCTATTCCGTCAATAATCTTTGGAGATGACAATAAAGATTTTCATCATGGGACAAGCTATGTAGAAAAAGGAATGTCATCATGGACTTAATAATTGCTATCATTGATAACAATTAATCATTGGAGTCACTGATAACAATTGAAGCATCTTTCTTGATGTAGAATCAAGACACAGATTCTATTATTAGACGGTTCTGCATCAAATGACAAAATGTCAATTTAATGAAGGATTAGTGTTTCATCTCAGGCAGGAAGGTTGAGAAGCTTGCTCGTCTTAGAATAAGGGAAAGATATGCTCGTGGCTATACGAGAATCTCAGGAAAGGTGAAGTCAATGATTTCTACTGCAAAGCTTCATCTGACAGAAGTTTATCTATGGCATTAAAAGCTCTCACCCTTGAACATAAACTCAAGGAACTCTTTTGTGAAAAGGGGTTAGTGAGAGGATTGCCTCATCTCCTCCTCTGGAATTCAGAAGGATGATAAATGTGAGGCATATCAAGAAAGAGGAGTCAAAGACAACATCACATCAAAGTAAAGATATACCCTTGATGGATGACTACTCTTAATAAATAAAGTTGTTGTTCATGCGCTCTCAAGACAAGACATCACAGATGGTGATTGATCATATCAGAAGATCAAGCTGGAAGCAACTGTAAAAGAAATGATCTTGTGGTCTAATAATGGGACTGAATTCAAGAAGTAGTTCTGATTAATAGCTTTAATATCAAGAATATTTTGAATCATATTCAGCCCTGAGAGATCCGTGTCAGAATGGAGTGGTACAAAGGAAGAACTGAAACTTGATTAAAGCTACAAGGGAAATATCAAGCTAATCAAGACTTTATAATACCAAAGAGCTGAAGCAGTCAAAATAGTTTGCAACAAGTAAGATCAAGCCTTGATCTGATGTATACATGAAGAACACTAATGAGTAATGGCCAACAGAAGCAAAAACTGGATAACCTCAAAGTGTTTGGAGAGAATGTTCTACAGAAGTAAACGATGAAATGTTTTTAGTTGTTTGAAGATCTTGGCATATGCAGCTAAGATAAGTTGGGATATTTTCCATGGCTTCTAAGTGGAGTATACAATCTATAGGGCATTTATGGTTGATCAACAGAATGTGATATATAGCCTAAATGCACAGTTAAGCAACTCCATGCTCCAAGATGTTAAGGAAAAATTAATGGTATTGATGATTCATATCCAAGAATTTGAATGGCAGCGTATAACATAACTCATTACTTCAATAAAGCCAGTCAGCAAGGATAAGGATTTTCAGGAAATCCCAGCAATAGCTTGGGGGGAGCAATAGAAGGATCCTAGTCAGACACAACACTATATTGTAAATCAAGAGGACACTACAAGAACTTATCTACTGAGACAAAGGGTTTCATGTCAATATTATTCCCAGAGTCTAGTTCTTAAGTGATCCAGATGGTGGAGTTATGATTAGCAGGGCTACTGAGTGTGAATAATTATTTCTCTAGTTTTCTATCTAAGGAAGAAACTAAGAAAGTTATAGAAGCTCTGATAGATCCGGATTGATTGGGTGATTATAAAGCAAGATGAACTCAATCAGTCACCAGCAGATTATAGGGAAGTTGGTATCCAAACCAAATGACAATTTTGTAACTGGTACAAGGATAACCAGAAGTCAAAACTGGATGACAATGGCATTGTTACGAGGGACAAGGCCAAACTAGATGCAAGGTTATTATCAGGAAGCAGAATCTGACAAAAAGTACCAGTTACGAGACTTGAGGATATTACGACATATCAGGCACCTGATGCACATTCAAAATTGGATTTGGACTCGAGTAGATGTGTACAAGTGTACTCCTGGTTGGTAAGTCACAAGAGGAAGTCAATGCACAACAGTTCATGGACTTTGCAGTTGCAGATCTATTGGACTATGTATATCTCTTCTTCATAAGCTCACTTTAGGTTTGTATGAACTAGTATACTACTCAAGAAATCGTCAAGGACATGGTATGGCACTCTAACTGAAGTTGTAGTTAAATACGAACTAGTAGAGTCTTCATATTAATAACTCCCTTCATCACTAGGCACAAACACAAGGTTATATATATACACACATTTGCAGTGATATAATGATAATGTTATATGTTGGTCTACTAACGAAAATTGTGCAAGATTATTTTCTAAGTAATTGCAGAGTAGGTATAGTGGAGCATGTTGGAAAAGTTAAAATTCTTTTTGGAATTACTTCAAGCAAGCCATTATAATAATTCTTTTAGGAGCTCAAGCAAGCCAAAAGAACAATTCTTTTAGGAGCACAAGTAAACCAAAAGAATGATGGCAATACAAGTAAGTTAAGGATCTTTTGAAGATGCAAAAATTTGGAAGATTCTGAACATGTCAAGACTACTTACCAACAGAAACCACTAAAGCTTGATCAATGCAACTCAGGTATAACGATAAGCTATAGAGGTATGACAAGATCACTATTTTACTCAAATGCTAATAGACAACATGTAATGCTCTCAAGATGCCAATGTGGAGGTTCCAAGTGGATCCTATGGAATCTAATCTTATAGCTATTAATAAGATTATTAGATATCTTAAGGGACTATCAACTCTTGGAGTAAAGTACCCTAAAGATATTATGCTAAACATGTTTGGCTATATAGATATAGATTAGCAGGTTGTAAGAAAGATAGGAAAAGCATCTCTGAAGTTATCAACTTAAGTGACAGGAGTAACATCTCAAGAAGCTGTCAACTTCATGAAAGAAGATTGAATTTTTGTTTTGATAAGAAGCAAATTCATATCCAACAACTCTGTGGAACAATCTATGACAAGGCACCTTCACACCAGGTATCATTTATCTCGACAGCATGTCTTTTAGTCAAAGAGTCACTTGCAGAAACACTTATTAAATCACTTGTTAAAATTAATCTTTCAAGACTGGTTTGTAAGTGTGGGATATCAATAATTGCATAATAGTTGGAAATTCCATCTATAAGGAATTCTTAATATAATTTCACAAGTATTAAATCTTCAATATTTAAAGGACTTGTGAATTTATCAGTAATCCAGTACCTCGTACTTAGTACTACCATCTTGATTATCATAATTACAATGTCATATACAATTGTGGTAATTAAGTATTATAGCATTAATTTTTAATATTATTTTAATTGATTAAAATTATGACGGTAAATAATTCCATTCCATATTAGTCTCATAATTAAATTATATTAAAATAATATGCAACATAGTTATTTGTATCTTTTATGAATAATTGTGATACTTTTAGTGTTGGTGATATTATTTAGAATTTTTGTTCTAAATAATCAATTCTAATTTCCAAAATCACTAATATTGAAAGTTGAAGTATTTTCTAAGTTATGTGTATAAAACTCTCAGTATTTTATATGCTTAGAGAGTATTTCTAAAAATTGCTAATTTTCCAGAGAGTGATTGCCATGCATATAAATCAAATATCCTATTGGTGATTACTTCAGGATAATTATAAATATTTAAGTGCTAGTGTCTAACTCATAGACATTTAGTATTTATTTATTTAATATTTATTTTGGGTAGTTTGAATTATGGAAATTGAAGCAATTCAATGATTTTATCTGCTCCATAATTCAAACTAACTTAAAATAAATAAGCAGCATGATTGATTATAACTGAATTTGTCAATAATTGATATCTAGTATATTGATTGTAACTTATCTGTTATAGATTAATTATGAGATTTTATTTCTAGTGAATTTAGCAGTGATTATATCTCAAAAATTCACTGAAATCAGAATCATGATTGTAGCATGATTAGTTGTGTACTAATTTTTTACTTATATCACTTAATGATATTTATTTAAGAGTTTAACTATGAACTAATTATGAAGTATTTGTATTTGTGACATTATTTAGAACTCCTCTAAGTAATCAATGCTTATCCTCAGTCACATATACTAATATAAAAAGTGTAAAAATCTTTCTTAAAGTACAACTATGGTTACAATGTTTGATGCTTTATTAAAAGTAACCATATGTTGTTAATATTTTGTTGCAGATAATTGTGAGATTTTAAGTTCTAGTGGATCTATATGTGTTGCTTTATCTGAAAGATTCACTTCAATTTAAAATCAGAAGCATACTAATTCTTATTAAGACTATTTATCAATAAACAATATTGTTGGTAATATTTTTATAAAGATAGATTATGGAGCTTTTGACATGAATGAGAATTTCTTAGACTTTACCCTAAGTGATCAATGCTTTTACAAAAACTCATTCATATTGAAAGACAAAATCTTTCTTTCTCTTCTTAATACTGCTAGGTCATGAGTCTGTGTCTTTTTCATATTAAAAGACATGATTATTTATCTCTTTATGCATAAATAAAGACTTGTGCAATCATACAGTTTTATGAGAAAAATCAAACTTCTTTCTACAATGGTGTTTGCTTATTTCATTAAAATCTTTTGAAATTATTATTGTACATCAGTTCTCTCAAAAAATCAAATGCATAATTTTTCATTCATTATAGATCTTAAGTGCATTTAATCTCTATATTGCCATATGTTCTGTGATACAGGTTCATCCTCTAATATCCTTCTTTCGTTGATAGTCATGAGGTTGAAAACCCACAACTTCTATCCTAGAATGTAAATACAAACACAGAAACAGAACCAACCAACACTCTCTTACCACTAAAATGAAGTATAAATGAGCGTGAGGGAGAAACTGCCTTAGTGCACCACATAAGGAAGGTTCTGTAGTCAAACCATCAGCTATGTCTCCTACAAAGATGAGTAGTATTTAAACCGAGATAACTTCTAGCCCCCATACATCATCTCAAAAAGATGTAATGGTTGAAAAGGCACAATAACATTTACTAGATTCATCCTCTCAATATGGTGCGTCTATTGAAATTCGGCCAGGGTATCCGATGTAGTGTCACCATCTCAAACATAAAAAACTCTTGATGCACAAGGTTAGGTTACACACATAAAGGAAGAGTTGACGGAAACAAGAGTTTCGACCATTTTAAGGTCAGATTCGATTGTTCAAGATTCTTTAATGGACCAATTGCCTTTATAGGTGTTAGGAGAGGATACTGATATAATAGCCATATGTCAATGGTCAGTTTCTACCTCCCCAGGCTTAAATCCCCTGGATGCATCTGCGGATAGTGGGTCTGACATAGGTGCAGATCGGCAACTTGTTGAGAATGATTCAGATTTACCTGATAAGTCACAAGGAAATGTCTTCACAGACATTAGAAGGAAACTTTGATCTTTATGCTAAATTCTTTGGATCACTGTTTATCTTCCCAGAGTTCAAATCTGGAACCCTAAAAGGGAAACTAGCAACTTGTATATTATGACTCAGATTCATCTGACGAGTCTAACAAGGATAGGGATTTGCGGACTCTCATTGCACCACCTGTGACCTCCTTAAGGATGGCTAAGGTGATTTTCCTTGCAGGTATAGCTGGATTTTGGAGCTATGAGAGGAGTGATACAATTGTGAGAATGAGTGTAAACACGAGTGGAGAGAAGAGTGAAACACTTGTGACGTACATGAAATAGAATCAGACACTCACAGTGAGGAAGAAAGAGAAACACCATATCCCATTCTCTATCCCTAAACATGGTTCTTGATACTTCGGGTCTCGAATCTGTTTATGATTGGAACTTAACTCCTAGGGACCTAACATTTACAGATTGGATTAGTATACTTCGGGACCTAACAAGTTCGGGACCTAACAATAGCTAACAATTGGTAACAATTGGTGATCTCACAGTTGGGAGGTATAAGAAGTTGGGAATATTGGTTAATAGGATGATCAACGGTGAAGTCATTTTTGCGGCATTTAATGGGACATGGTTGATCAGACTATTACTTGTTATTTCTTTTCCAACCAAGTAAAATATGAGAACTCCTTCAGATAATAGCATACATTCCTTCTCTAAGGAGGAGATAAAAGCTTAAATAATAGTTTGAAGTATTCCTCAACTAAGGGGGGAGAAATAACAGGCATGAAGAAAAAGTTAAAGCACATGTACATCATATCACACCATTATTGTTTGTAGCTACGGATCCTATTGTACGGGAGATATGGTAAACACAAAGGTGATTTTCTAGTTATCAGAAGAAGTTTCATCACTATTCTTTATAAGGGGGGAAGCTGTTTTCCAAAAGGGGAGTTTCATTGGTTTTTATCTGCAGATCCTATTATATGGGAGAGGTGGTAAACAAATGTGATCTCCTTTAAGCAATTGATTCTCATAGGGGGAGAAGCAAGAGAGATATGTGCTTCTCAACAGGAAAAGTTATTGTACAAAAGAAGCTGCTGATGATTACTTCAAGAATGAGAAGTATTATCTGGCAAAGATTTGAAGAACCAATGAAATGAAGATGAAACTACTAGAAGATCAGTTTAGTGCTAGAGGAACAAGCATATTTCATTTCAGTTACTCAAGAAATCTGGAAATGCAGTATTTGATCCAGAAAACCAATAGCATTATTTACAAGTCCTGGTACTTTACTTTTTCCAAGTTGTTAGTTAAGTTATCCTCTCTATTTAATTTGTTTGTTAGGTTTAACAATCAAATAGGGGGAGATTTTTGGTGAGACTGCGTAGCTGTATGAACAGCTACGTGATAACTCAACATGATAACAATACTGGAACGTGACATGTTAATAATAATACGACTACACAAGAAATCAGAAGAAATGAAGACTGTGTAAATACAAAGAATCAAAAGATTAGAAGAAAGCTTGAAGTCTGTTTACAGGTCACTGAAAGAATTTTATTAATATGATCATGCCTCAGTGAAGAATAAAGGTTAAAGACTTTCAGGGTTTCAGAAATTATGAAGATTCAGTGTATAAGTGCTACTAGAAGATTTTAGTTTATTGGCATTGATTGAAGATAGACAATGTTCGAAGCATAGGAATCTGAATAATTGATGATAGGGTATAGACAGAGGTTAAAAAAGACAACTGCAATCTTGAAGTTATACTCACTGAAAGGAGTTCATTTATATATTCAAGCATCGGTGAAGAACAGTGAATGAAGTATTTAAGATTGTAGTAGCAATGAAGAAGTTATCTAAAGTACCAGAAAGGATTCCAGTGAAAGTACATGTGTTTATTGACAGTCAGTGTCCGAAGCGATAAAGTTTTTGCAAGCTTAACAATGTAATCAAAGCTATAATACGAAGACCTGAATCAGAGTTAGTCGTATGTGAACCAGACTAGTTGCACTAGGCGTCAACAGCTCGTGAAAGGAATCTGGGTATTATTTTTAGAAGAATTGTTAAGTTAAGGAACGTACTTGGATTGAACGTTTATTTGTTAAAGTACGAGATGAGGTGTGCAGGGTATACATCTAAACAGCTCGAGGGATTGGTCTAGTTCAAAGTTTAATTGATAAATTAAATAAATTTATTTAATGGAGAAAGGAAGGAAGAAGGGAGGGTCCATTGCATTAGTTGTTGAGCAATAAAAGGAGAATGAGATAAAGGTTGAAGCTATTTATTCTGCATCAAACCCTAGAGTTTGTAAAGGCAAAGGTAAAGGGCTAGTAGCTGAACATGAAGTTCATCTTAGTCAAAATGACATGGATGACATAGATGAGCAACTTGCTTTTCTATCCAGGAGATTTTCCAAGCTCAAATTCAAGAAAAATTTTGGAGTAGCTAAGTCAAACGGAAATATGGTTGATAAGTCTAAATTCAAGTGTTTCAAGTGTGGATTGGCAGGTCATTTTGCTAGTGAGTGTAGAAAGCCTCATTCTGATAAAAAGAAGTTTGAGCCTGTTGATTATAAACAGAAATATTTTGAGTTGCTCAAGCAAAAGGAAAGGGCTTTCATTACACAAAAAAATGACTGGGCTGCAAATGGACTAGAAGAGGATGAAGATACAAGCTATGTCAATCTAGCACTTATGGCCAAATCGGATGAAACAGAAACAAGTTCATCAAGCAATCAGGTAATCACTACCAACCTAGCTCATTTATCTAAAGATGGGTGTAATGATGCCATCAATGACATGTCTACTGAATTGTATCACCTGCGAATTACACTCAAGTCTCTCACTAAAGAAAATAATAAAATTAAAGAGAACAATGTGTTTTTTAAGTGAAAGAAACAATGAGTTAGAGACTCAATTTGTAGAGTTTGAAAAATTGAAAATACAATGCAAGATTGCTAAGGATGAACTAACTGAATCCTTAAAAAAAGGGGAGATTTTAAGAAAGCAACTTGAACGAGAACAGAAAGTAATTAAGGCATGGAAATTTTCTAGAGATGTCCATGCTCAAATTGCTAAAGTTCAATGTATAGAATCTTTTTGTGATGCAGCCTGGAAAAAGAATAAGGAGAAGCTTGATTCCAATATGGTTGAAGGACTTGCAACGGATATGGATTCGACGGATGATGAAAATTATCTATCAAATAATCCAAAGAATTATCCGTCGAAAGACAATGAGGGACATCTGTTGAGTGCAAGTAAACCAGTTAGCAAAGCTAAGCTAGCCAAATTAAATGAAAAATATGAATCAGTTTCTAAGAAATTTGTTCCAGGACAAACAAGTCAAGTGAAATAGAACAAAAGAGTTAATATAGGTCATATGTCTATCAAGCAATTGAATGACAGGTTGGAGAAAATTGAAGTGAAAGCAGAGTCAAAAAGGAAAAACAATAGAAATGGAAAAGTAGGAATTAACAAACATAGCAACTACACACCTGATAAATATGCACCAAGAAAAATCTATGTTAAGTGTGGCAGTGTTAATCACCTGTTAATTGCAAACTTGCTATACCTGCTCCCATGTCTGCACCATCTTCATTTCCCAGCATGCCTACAATGCCTGTAAATGTTATGCCTGCACACAATTTGAATGCACAGTATGCTAACACGCCATTTGCATAAAATCCATATTATGCTGCATTTAGTATGCCACAAATTACATTTAGCATGCCTTACTGGAATAACAAGTTTGCACAAAATATGCCCTTCCATGTTAATCAAACTGTGCATGATAATTCTGCAATGGTGAATGGTTTTAAGGGTTCTACTCAATTGACTAAGAATGAACTTCAAGTACCTAAGTCAAATGAAGACAAGCCCAAGAAACCTAAGAAAAAAGCTAACAGAACAGGATCCAAGGAAACTTGGATACCAAAATCAACTTGATTTGATTTTGTTGTGTGCAGGGAAACAAAAAGAATCTTTGGTATTTGGATAGTGGGTGCTCAAGGCACATGACTGGAGATTCTACCCTGCTCACTGAGTTCAAGGAAAGAGTTGGCCCAAGTATCACTTTTGGAGATGATAACAAGGGTTATACTATGGGATATGGCTTGATTTCAAAAGATAATGTCATCATTGAAGAGGTTGCCCTAGTGGATGGTGTGGCGCCCCAAAATCATAATATCAACTCCGAAACTCATTTTCTCATGCACTACATAGTGTGGGCTAAAAAGTTTTCCCCATCCGTCAGGGTTACTATTCATTAAACGTTTTACAAGGTCTCAAAAATTTGAGTTATTACAGTCTTCCCCTCTAACAAGGATTTCATCCCAGAATCAATTAGAAAATAAGTAGGGATATATATTCCTCATTGCGTCTTCAAGTTCCCAAGTTGACTCCTCGACATTTTGATTCCTCCACAAGATTCTAGCCAGCTTTACAATCTTGTTCCTCAGCACTTGTTCTTTTTGGTTCATTATCCTTACTGGCTGCTCGATGTAGGTCAGGTCTGGTTGTAAATCTACCTGCTCGTATTCTATTACATTTCGTGCATTTGCATGGTACTTCCTTAACATTGACACATGGAACACGTTGTGCACTTGTTGCAGATTATGAGGCAAGGCGAGCTCGTAAGCTAGAGGTCCTATTCTCCTCAAAATTTTAAAGGGTCCTATGAATCGGGGACTCAGCTTCCCCTTTTTCCCAAATCTCATCACTCCTTTCCACTGAGATATCTTCAATAGTATTGAATCTCCTATTTCATATTCCCTATCCTTCCTGGTCTGGTCGGCGTACTTCTTTTATCTGTCATGAGCTGCTACCAGTGTTTTCCTGATGAGTCACACCATTTCCCTGGTCTGTTGGACTAACGCTGGTCCTATTATCTTGTGTTCTCCAACTTCATCCCAACATAGGGGAGAGCGACACCTCCTTCCATAAAGAGCTTTATACGGAGGCATTCCTATGCTAGCGTGATAGCTATTGTTGTAAGCAAATTCGATCAGGGGTAAGTGGTCATTCTAATTTCCTTTAAAGTCGATGGCACACACTCGTAGCATATCTTCTAGGGTCTGAATAGTCCTTTCGCTCTGTCCATCAGTCTGGGGTGGTAAGCGGTACTCATGTTTAGTCTGGTGCCTACACATTCCTGGAAGCTTCTCCAAAATCGAGAATTAAACCTTGGGTCTCGATCTGACACTATGGCAACGGGAACGCCGTGTCTCACTATAATTTCCTTCAAGTAAATATCCACCAGCTTGTCTACGGTGTACCTTTCGTTGATTGGTAGGAAGTGTGCGGACTTGGTCAATCTATTAATGATAACCCATATGGCGTCGTGATTGGTCTTTGTCCTTGGTAGGCCTGTCACAAAATCCATGGCTATATGCTCCCATTTCCATTCCAAAATTTCTAGGGGTCGTAATAGTCCACTAGGTCGCTGATGTTCAGCCTTCACTCTCTGGCATGTCAAGCACTTGCTGACCCACTCTGCTACTTCTCTCTTCATGTTAGGTCACCAATAATATTCCTTAAGGTCACGGTACATCTTTGTACTTCCTGGGTGGATTGAATATCTGGAGCTGTGTCCTTCGTGCAGCAGCTCGTCCTTTAACTCTAACACATTTGGAATCCAAATTCAGGACACATACCTCATGATCCCTTTCTCGTCCTTCTCGCATCTCACTTCCTCACTGGTCAATGTTCCTCTTTCTTCACTCATCTTCTGTTCCGGCACTAGCTTAATCTCAAATAATCCTTCTGTTCCTTTACCGGACGTCCTCACATCAATTTCCATCTTCTCAAATTCTTTAATTAATTCCTCAGATGTCATTATCATTTTGAGTCTTTCCTTCCTACTAAGGGCGTCAGCCACCATATTGGCTTTACCGGGTGATACAAAATTTCACAGTCATAGTCCTTAATCAACTCTAACCATCTCATATGTCTCATGTTCAGTTCCTTCTGAGTAAAAATATATTCGAGGCTCTTATGGTCTGTGTAAATCTCGCACTTCTCACCGTATAGGTAATGTCTCCAAATCTTCAGGGCAAACACTATGGCGGTTAATTCTAGATCATGCGTCGGGTATCTGCTCTCATACTCCTTCAATTACCGAAAGGCATACGCTATAACTTTGTCGTGCTGCATAAGCACACATCCTAATCCTTTAAACGATACGTCGCTGTATATCACAAACTCTCCCTTTCCATCGGGAAGAGTGAGCACTGGTGCTGACACCAGCCTCCTTTTCAGTTCCTGAAAGCTTTCCTCATATTTCTCTGTCCATACAAACTTTTATGTCTTGCGGGTAAGTCTAGTCAGTGGATCGGCTATCTTAGCAAAGTCTTGCACGAAACTTCGGTAATATCCTGCTAAACCTACAAAGCTCCTAACCTCTGTTGGGGTAGTTGGTCTTTCCCAGTTGGACACCGCCTCTATCTTGGTGGGGTCAACTAAAACTCCTTTGCTACTCACCACATGTCCTAAGAACTGAACTTCCCTTAACCAAAACTCGCATTTTGAGAACTTGGCATGTAATTTCTCATTCCTCAAGATTTCTAAGACTATCCTAAAATGTTCTGCATGTTCTTGCTCTATCTTTGAGTAGATTAGAATATCATCTATAAAAACTATCACACATATATTTAGGTACTTTTTGAACACTATGTTCATCAAATCCATAAAGTTTTCGGGTGCATTGGTTAGCCCAAACGACATGACTAAGAACTCATAGTGTCCATACCTAGTGCGAAAAGCAGTCTTGGTATATCCTCAGGTTTGATATTCAACTAATGATACCCTGTCCTCAAATCTATTTTGGAAAAATGCACAGCTCCCTTGATTTGATCAAATAGGTCATCAATCCTAGGGAGAGGGTACCTATTCTTAATATTCAACTTATTCAATTCTCGATAGTCTATGCATAATCTCATACTGCCGTCCTTTTTTTGTACGAATAGTACTGGCCCTCCCCATGGCGACACACTAGGTCTTATCATCCCATTATCTAATAACTCTTGCAGTTGAGAAGCTAGTTCCTTCATCTCAACTGGGGCTAGCCTATAGGGGTCCTTGGATACTGGTGTCGTGCTAATTCTATAGTGAATTCTATTTCTCTCTCGGGTGGCAACCCTGGTAAGTTCTCTGGAAATACATCCTCGAATTCATTTACTATGGGTATGTCCTGTATGTTAGGAACTTCCTTCTTCGTATCCATCACATAAGCTAAATAGGCCTCGTTTCCTTTCTTTAACAACCTTTTTGCCTGTAGCATGGTCAGAAATTTCTGGGTCTGTCGTTTCCCTCTAAACACTACTTCTTTTCCATTTTGCACTCTTATTTTACCCTCTTCCGTTCACAATCTATTTGCGCTCCATTACTGGATAACCAATCCATTCTTAAGATTACATCAAATTCTCCTAATGCAAATGGGATTAGGTCAACTTCGAAGACTCTTCCTTCTAATTTTAACTTGCATTTAGGGTGTACTTAATTTACAGGAATTATTTCTTTGTTTGCTATTTTCACATATAATACATCACGTAAGGGTACGACGTTAAGTTTAACCTTTTAGAAAAATCTTGAGATATAAATGACTTGGTTGCTCCAGAATTAAATAGGACATTTGCATGTTCGGAATTTAACAAAAGGGTACCTGCTATCACGTCAGTGTTTCAGACAGCATCTTGAACGGTCATGTTGAAGGTCCTAGCAGCTGGGGGTCGGTTGGATGCATCTCTGCTCATTCCTGAGGCTGGGGGTCTCAATATAGGGCAATAATTCCTCATGTGCCCTACTTTTCCACATTGGAAATATGTCACGCTGGGTTGGTTGCAGTTGTTGGTAAGGTGTCCGGTCTGAACACACTTATAGCATTTCAAAGGGGCTCTCGCCTGGTTGCACACTCCAAGGTATCTCCTCCTACAGGTATGACACTCTGGTATTGGGGTACGGGGTTGGCTATGAAATGTTGCCCTAGATTGTCCGCCGCCCTGGCCAACACTCTCACTTGGGGCCTTTCTGAATCCGAGGCCTCTCGCAGGTTGGGACACCACTCCCCTGAAGAACCTGCTCGGAAGGCTCCTATTCCCGGTTCCTAATCCTCCTCCTCCGCCTTGGCTTCCTATCTTCCTCTTTCTATTTTCCTTTTCCTTCACACTCTGCTCACTTCCAGCTTCAACAATCGAGGCTTTTTCCACTAAGGTGGCATAATCTATCAGCTTTAGTACTGCCACTCGGTTCTGGATCCATTATTTCAGACCAAGCTGAAACCTTCTCACTTTCTTCTCTTCCGTATTCACGAACTCAGGCATAAATCATGATAGCTCAGTAAACTTGGCCTCATACTATGCCACAGTTATCCTATCCTGTTTCAACTCCAGAAACTTAATCTCCATCCGGGTTTCCATAAACCTAGGGAAATACTTGTCTAAGAACAGTCGGGTAAACCTATCCCATGGAATCAAAGCATCAGTCTCTAGGTTTTGTTTGGACTCCCACTAGTGATTAGCTTCTCCTTTCAGCATGTAAGAAGCGAAAATGGACTTGTGTCGTTCTTCCACACCTAGTATTTCGAAGGACTTTTCTATCTCTTTGAGCCAGGCCCGTGCTTCATCGTGGTCGGCAGATCCTAGAAACTCTGGGGGGTTTGAGAGATTTGAATGCCCTGAAGGCAGTGGCTGCAGTCTGTTTAGCAGCATGCGGTTGTGGTGGAATGGGCTGTTGGTTCAGATTTGCTCTTAAAAATTCCATAAACTCATTCATGGGGTTCCCTCTCTGATGGGTATCCTCAGCCTCTACTTCTACATGATCTTCCTCATCATATTCATTATAGTCTAGGTCTTCTTCACTTTCTTCATTTACTACAGGGTCAGGTTCATTCCGTTGTTGGTTAACAGATTCTGCGGGCTGTGCCCTGGTTCCTCTTCTACGGGGTGGCATTGTTCTGGTAATGAAAATTTGTCAATATAGTTGCAATTATTTTACAGGTGGATTAATTTATTCATGTGTAATAATAGCATTTATTATCTAGCATATTTTTATCAAGTGCAATAATATGGAATTCAATTTCTTAATAACTGCTAGATATATATACCATAGGGTCTCCCAATTATATCTTGGGGATAAAACAACTAACCGAGTCACACATGGCCTGATAATAATACATCATTACTTGTCCTGAATACTGAAATGCAAATACATAAGTCGTGTACCCTGAAGGACTAGGAACGCTATCTACTACTAGCTATCCTATCAAAATTGGTGACAAGTCACCCAGCCTTCTTCAAGGTCCATAATAGTCACTAGTCCCTCAGTCACTGTCACTGCGCATGAGGTCACACACCCTCCTCATCGCTCCTGCCAATATCAGCTCTACGTCAACTACCGGGATGTATCCTCCAACTGCCATCATCCTCATCTGGACCCGGGTGTGGAGCTCTATCGCATCAATCTCTCTGCGGGCTATGGCTGAGGAAATAGCTCTGAAGTCTCCTAGGTATCCTAGTCTGATGGCTCTCTCAGCTGTCAATGCCTGGCATAACTCCACAATACGGGCGGATGCCGCAGTGATCTCAGCATTAAGCTGAGCCACTATCTAGTCGTGTACAGCTACATGTATGGACGTCGGGGGTGGTAGAGGTGAGTCTGGGTCTCTAGAGGATACGTCATAAGCCTCGTAGATCTGTGCATCCATCCCATCCTCCTCATTATCATCGGTATAGGGCAAAGGGCTCTGCATCCCTGGGTGTGGTGTAGGAGAGCGAATAGTCAGGAGAGGGTACATCTCTACATCCCTCCAGCTTAAGCCATCTCCCTGGGGTAACTCAACGTCATCAGCTATGGGGACAGGAAGGTCAGTCTCCTCCCCCGGGACATCCTCAGTAGGGTCATCGTCTGAGTCATCAATGGGTGGGTCCTCCGGCTCGGGAGTAGGGTCACGCTCATGGACTATAGCATCATCAACAGGGTCAACCTCCCTCATAGGCTCCACTGGTACCTGACATAATAGGCAAGGTGTTACTAACTTAGAGTCAGAATTCCTTTGAGGGTAAAACTGTCAATACTATCCGTGTAGCCCGACAACGAACTCGACTTGAGCTCTAATTGATTATTTTATTATTCCTATGTCTACGTATTTTATATCATATCATTTCCAATATTTGATAACCTAAGGCTCTGATACCATTTCTGTGGCGCCCCAAAATACGGGGTCAGGGATCTCGGAGGCCACGCCATCTCAATCACTATAACCACATATCTCGTATCATAATATATAAATACTTACACTTTAAGACCCCACACTTATCACACATACACACACACTTACAGGTTATTGTCTTGAAAACGAACCATTCATTACTAGCGTAGATCAACCACAAAATGATAATTATTACAACCCAAAAGTAATTAAGTCTTACCGGGGAATATCCTTTAAGTAAGGCTAGTCCGTCGGCCAAATATACATTTTTTATTTATTACCTTACATAAGTCATACTTATAAATAAGCCGAACTAAAAACAACTGAAAACCAATCCAGCTTATTCGGACTACCTATGGTACAGCACCAAACAACCTACGGAACAGCTGGTCCATTTCCTACCCATTTCCTGGCTATGGTTCTCATGGTAGGCATCTTGATTCACTGTTGTGTTGTGTCAATTTAAGAAAACAAGTGTGAGCTATAATGCCCCGCATAAAAATGTATAGTATGAAAATGACTGTATGATAACTCACGTAAAACATCATATATGATAATTATGTTTTATTCGAAAATAGTTTTCCTTGGTGATACACACCTTCTTATGAAAACAATTCTTTACTGGATTTTATTTTCCTACGAATACCTTAATAGTAAACCCATCACATAGGCTTGGGTTACGATATTGCATCACAATTCCTATTGGAAGAATATGACATTCACCGGAGCCACCATATACGATGATCAGTCGTATTACGGAAATAGTAACCTTTTCTACATGTAGATGGATGATTCCCTTTTATTATTGGTTATCACCATGGCCGCATTTGGGCCTTTTCTGTGTCTGTCCCTCTCAGGTACACACTTCGTGTCTATCCCTTTCAAGACACGGTTTTGCGTCCATCCCTCTCAGGTACGCATACTCCACATGTTCATCAGTATATAAGATACCTTCTCATGTGGTAGTAAATTGGTAGTCTCCCCAGTCCACGAAGTACTGGAGTCTATCCCTCCTTGTCCTTGTAAGAATCTCATCATCAATCTGGAACTTATATTATTCCCCAAGCATATTGCTTGTTGATAGGTACACTTTGATTTGTACATATTTATATGTACTTTTGCGAATATTCGGAGGAAGTACTAGGGATGTGAGTTGACCGTTGTCAACATATTTGTTATATAAGGGGGAGCTTCTTTTGAAACTATAATTCAAATATTTAAAATAAGTCGAGATAATATTTTCTGACAATCTGAAATTATTCGAATGATTTTCCGAAAATCAGAAAGTATTTTGAATCAGGCTCTATGATTTTTAAATCATAATTAAACCACTAAATAACTAATGCTTAATAATAAAATATTAATCATTGAATAATTAAACCTTGAATAATTATACTTTTAAAAGAATATTTGAAATAATATTCCTCAACTAATTTATGTTTAAATAATTAATAATCTTTAATATTTAATCGAGTCTGAAATAAATATTCACTGGAGAATACTTCTCCCATAATAAATGAATAGTAAATAGATATTTATTATTCGAATGATAAAGTATAGTTGAGGGAATATGATCTTTAGAAATCGTTTTAATAAAAGTTCGAGGTGTTTAGTATTTTGTAAGTGGACGTTGAGTCCTTTTAAACCGTACTACTATGGACTTTTAATCGTCCGATAATATCACCGGGATGATCACCGGGTTTTTATCTTAAAATTCCGACCGACTCACGGTCTTATACTTATACGTCACGCTTAAAGTGGAATTAAACATTCTACGATACTTACTTATCGTACAACATCGCTATATTATGCGAAAAGTTCAATTATTACGTATCATGGCAAGCATGGTATTTATGCAAAGATAATAAAACAATCCTTTCAAAACACAACGTAAATGGAGTTGGGTTCGTAAACTTGCGTAGGTATCTCAAGGTGGAGGATGCTCTAGGTTCCGCTCAGAAATCTATAATCATAAACACAATTCGTTTCGTTAGTTCCCGTTCTAATTTACGGCTACCCGCACTCATGCGCTAATTATTATGCACCCTCTCAACTTATATTACCCTTATTATTCCTTTAAGTCCTTATTCACATCATGGTCGCTTCTTTTTCAAAGTATCTTAAGTTCATTTTCATTTTCGTTGTCGGCTCCGCTTATGGATTCTTCGGTTTTCTAATCGTGCGGTCTCGGCTCCGATATTTTTATAAAATTAAAAAATAATTATTTTCACTTGAAATTTTTATGTCAGTTAGGAAACTCAATTTACTACTCTCTGTAAAAATTTCATGACTTATGCACATTCTTAAGTCGGTCCTTTATATTTTCAAAGTTCGTAATTCGTAGCAGTTTTTGTCGCGTAAATCACTTTTAGTAAAATGGCCATAACTTTCAATCTGTAAATCGGAATCAAGCGATTCAAGCGCCTAAAAGATCCTTATAACATTTTCTATCATAACCAAGGGTTATTTTTTAATAAACTACAGTTTAAATATTCGGGACTTTCTGCAGAAACTTAAAGTTATGTTTTGTTCGTTTTAACGAGATTACGGTTATGATCGGAGTTTCGTTTATGCCTTAAATATTTAAACTACCACCAATAATAAACATATCATTATCACCACACTAACTCATCTCAATAACATCATGTTCTTGAGGCAAAAAAAATAAACCTTAAATCTACTTAGCTAAACATCAAGATTACAAAAATACTCCCACCAAAACTAGGTTTACAACTATATACTAAAAGGATCTTGAACTTTAATAAGGTAGGGTCAAAGATTTATACCTTTCTTGAGAGATTGAGATGTGTTCTTGATGATGGTGAAGTCTTAGGAGTGCTTAGTATAGTTTTTGGAATCTAAAACAACCATTAAAATCAAGAAACCAAAGAAGAGTTACTATTCACACTATTCATTATCAACTTTCTTGATTTTATTTCACCCATCAAACCTTGATAAAAAGAGCTCAAAGATTTATCTTACCTTAGTTTGGTTGGTAGGAAGCTTGAAAATTAATGGAAAGATTTATCCATGGCTAGAGCTTGAAGTTTTGATTTTGATTTCTTGGTTGAAGATGAAAAAGCTGAATGGAATGGTTGGGAGAGAAAGAGAGAGTTTTTGGTGATGCTTCCTTGGTTGCTTCTTGGAAATGAGGCTTGTGATATCTTTTTATTTCATTGTTATTCCTTAGTATATATCCTAGGATTTGATCTTTGTTGCCAATCTTGGAGACAAATCTAGCTAGCATTAGTAGATTACAAGCTAAGCCACTTATTTAGCTCTTTAGCTTACTATTTGATAGCCTTGGTTGGTCATCCTACACCTTAGCTCACTGTTTGATATAGTAACCATGGTTACTTTTATACCATGGTTAGTTAGTGCGTTACGTTTATTTAATCGTTTACGCGTTCGCTTCGGTCGCTAAAATGTTTTCGTAATACTTCCTCGTAAATGGTTCACGACGTAATTCCTCTCGTATTTATTCCTTATGTTTTGAATTATCATACTTGGATATTAATCTGTAGGGTTTTAAATTCTTAATTATATTGTGATTCCCGTAATCCTCGATGATTCGTAAATATGGTCTTTTTTCAAAGTTCGTTTTCTTTGAAAACTAATAGCGTTTACATACACTCATTTGGTACGTATAATCATAATATCAACTCTGAAACTCATTTTCTCATGCACTACATAGTGTGGGCTAAAAAGTTTTCCTCGTCCTTCATGGTTACTATTCATTAAACATTTTACAAGGTCTCAAAAATTCGAAGTTATTACAGATGGACTCAAGCACAATTTGTTGAGTATCATCCAGCTGTGTGATAAGGGCAACTCAGTAACATTCAATTCTGAAGCCTGTGTTGTGAGCAACAAGAGAAGCAACAAAGTGGTTCTCACTGGAGTGAGAAGAGGAAATGTGTACTTAGCTGATTTCAACTCATCAAATACATAATCTGTCACTTGTCTATTTAGCAAGGCAAGTCAAGATGAAAGTTGGCTATGGCACAAGAAGCTATCCCACCTCAATTTCAAGACTATGAATGAGCTAGTCAGAAAAGACTTGGTGAGAGGTATTCCTCAAGTGGAATTCTCAAAGGATGGACTGTGTGATGCATGTCAGTAAGGAAAGTAAATCAAAGCATCATTCAGAAAGAAGCTTGATTCAACAATTGAAGAACCTCTACAATTACTGCACATGGATTTATTTGGACCAGTAAACATATTGTCAATCTCAAAGAAAAGGTACTGTCTAATAATTGTGAATGATTTCTCAAAGTTCTCTTGGACATATTTTCTCAAGTCCAAATATGAAGCTAGTGAAATCATCATCAATCACATAAGACTAGTCAACAATCATCCTGATTTCAAAGTAAGAAGAATCAGGAGTGACAATGGAACTGAGTTCAAGAATTCTGTGATGAGATCATTTTGTGAAGAGAATGGGATCATGCATGAATTCTCAGCAGCAAGAACCCCACAACAAAATGGTGTGGTGGAAAGGAAAAACAGATCTCTTATTGAAGCTGCAAGGACTATGTTAGAAGAATCAAAGTTACCAACATACTTTTGGGTTGAAGCTGTAAATACTGCATGCTACACTCAGAATATCTCTTTGGTTAATCAAGCAAAATGCATGACTCCCTACCAATTGTTCAAGAATAGGAAGCCAACATTAAACTTTCTTCATGCCTTTGGCTGTAAATGCTATATCTTAAGAAATCAAACTGATCAGCATGGGAAGTTTGATGCCAAAGCAGATGAAGGCATTTTTGTTGGATATGCTGTTGGAAAAGCATACAGAGTCTACAATCTAAGAACCAACATTGTTATGTAATTTGTACATGTTGTGTTTAATGACAAAAAGATTGAAGGACTGCAAGATGGAGATTTCCATGAAAACCTCAAATTTGACAATGTTGAGATGGTTTGTGAAGACAGTGATGATGAAAGTGATCAAGAACCAATATCTAAGGAAAATGCAGAAAAATCTACAACTAATGAAGCACATAATTCAACATCCAGTCAAAATACCAAGTGCTTCATCCGTTGGAAGACAATCTACATCATCCGTCGAAAGGAAAAATTCAACATCTGTTGAATCATCAATAGAAATTGAGGGCCAATACAGATCACAATTAGAAAGGATCCCCAACTACAATTCAAAGATCCACAAACTCAGGGGGAGTTTCTTCTAATCAAAACTATTCATATATTAAGACAACAATGAGGCCTCTTCATCTAGAGCTAATCTACCTCAACAGAGAAAATGGACTAGAGATCACCCTTTTAAACTAATTATTGGTGATGCATCTTCAAGAGTGCAAACAAAGAAAGCAACTCAAGATGAATGTTTATATAGTAGCTTTCTATCTCAGGAAGAGCCCAAAAAGGTAGAAGAAGCTCTGTTGGATCCTGATTGGGTTTTAGCTATGCAAGAGGAGCTAAACCAATTTAAAAGGAATAAAGTACGGAAGCTGGTACCCAAGCCTAAAGGAATGAATTCTATTGACGCCAAGTGGGTATTCAGAAACAAGATGGATGAGAATGGCATAGTTGTCAGGAACAAAGCTAGATTGGTTGATAAAGGCTACTGTCAACAAGAAGGAATTGATTTTGATGAAACTTTTGCTCCTGTTGCAAGACTTGAAGCCATCAGAATTTTTTTAGCATATGCAGCCCATGCCAATTTCAAAGTCTATCAAATGGATGTCAAAAGTGCCTTTCTAAATGGAGATTTGGAGGAGGAAGGTCTATGTCAGTCAGCCTCCTGGTTTTGAAGACCCAAACTTTCCAGAATATATCTACTATCTTTTGAAAGCACTTTATGGATTGAAGCAAGCACCTAGAGCCTGATGAAGATTATGCATGTTGCTAAAATTGATATAAAAAGTACAACAAGGAACCTGTCTAATTTCTAGGAAACAAGCTAGTATCCTAGTTCAGTAAAAAGCAAAATTCAGTTTCTACTTCTACAGCTGAAGCTGAATATATTGTTGCTGGTAGTTGTTGTGCATAGATTTTATGGATGAAAAATCAACTGTTGGACTATAGTCTACAAGTGAATAATATTCCTATTTTCTGTGATAACACTAGTGTTATTGCCATCACTGAGAATCCTAGTATAACATTCAAGGACAAAGCACATTGACATCAAGTACCACTTCATTAGAGAGCATGCTATGAATGGTACTGTGGAACTTCATTGTGTTCCAATTGAAAAACAACTTGTAGACATATTTACCAAACCACTTGATGAATCCACCTTCACTAGGTTGGTAAGTGAGTAGGTATGCTTAATTACTCTTAATCTATTTTGATGTCTAAGTAAATTGAAATACAGCCAGAGTAAAAGTTGATATTTTCTTTCTCAGATAAAATTTTGACCAAGTCAGAATTTGTATCTCGATGGATATTCATTATCCATTGAAAATGAACATCCGTTGAATTATATCATCCGTCAAAATATCAATTATCATTCTGGGTAATTTTATCATCATCCGTCGAATTGTACTCAATCTTAACCGTTAATTTTGAGCATCATCCGTCGAATTTACTTACAGCCTGTATGTATATTTCAACAGATAATCTTAGAATTTTGACAGTTTTCTTTATTTTTAAACTGACTATTTTGAGCTACTTTGATTGGTCACTTTATTTCACTTTATAATGTTTGACAGTTTTATTTCTGAGTAAGTATAAAAGCTAATTTCATTTATACTCTTTAATTTTATTTTTCTCAAGCAATTCCCTAACTATTTCTTCTACAAAGCAAAAATAAATTCTCTACAAACTATTCTCATTCTCAGAAATGCCATCAGTAGTCAAGATCATGTCCCAAACTGGGTTTGTGTACGAAAAGAACAACTTCGTTGCATTAGTAAATAAGGAGAATACTGCTTCTGATGATTACTACAAAGTGATGGACTTCATTCGGAGTTGCAAACTGAAGTATGCTATGCTGGAATCTCTTGTTATCTACTATGGAGTGGTTGAAGAAATATGGACCACTACTGTTTACAACTCAAGTGACAAAACCATTACCTTTCTCTCAAAGGTACAAACTACTGCATAAACAGTGATATAATTCAGTGCATATTTTCGAATTGCCTGAGAATAATACACTAAGCCCACTATACAAACACAGATGTAAGTTCCATGCTCCGTTCTATGGGCTATACTTTTGACCCCGCCAATTTAGGTGATGTAAGGAGAAAAGGCCTCAGAAAGGAGTGGAGCTTTCTCTGTGATTCTTTTATTAAGGTATTTTCTGGGAAAATTAGTAATTTTGATGCAGTGACTTATTCACTTGTAAACATATTATATATGTTGCTTAGTGATAAGTATCATAACTTTAGTGAGTATGTTATGTTAATTAGGTTATAAGCTAGGAGACATTAAGAAAAGGTCTAAAAATATATATTATGCTAGATTCTTTATGTTATTGGCTAAATTTGTTTCTGAAGATCTTGTCATTGACAACTCAACCAATAAGTGTGATTGTTGGGTTCAAGAAAGAAGGGTTATTGCTGATTTGAACAGGCAGACCATCATAGTGAGGTCCCTCTAGTTTACATGCCACTCATGGAATTACCTCAGGTAAGTGAGGTAAATGTCTCTATCTCTACCACTACTTCTCAACCACCTGCTTCTTTGCCAACAACTGTGGCAATGATACCTGTGACAGTGACCAAACAGGTGCCTACCCAAGCCACAAAACCAAAAGTTTCAAAACCCAAGTCAAACAAAGCCCCTTTTAGTTTCTCTCAACAGAAGTTAGTTGTAAAATCCACTAAAAACCAATAGGGGAGTGTATAGGGAAGTGAGACTGGTGAGGGACAGGGTGAACATCAAAGAAGCCCTAAGAATAAGGTTGGAGAGGTGAGTGAATCCCAGCCTAGCCACACTGGAGTTTCCCAACAAACTGTAGTGATTAATAAGGACATTAGCTCATTGCTAGTTGCATCCTCCCAAAAGGATGTAACTATTGAACAAAGCTCTCAGCCAAGAGCATAGGCCAAAAGGGTAAGGGACAAAGCTCACCCCAAACTTATGCCAGAAAGAAGAAATCCAAAGCCATTGGGATACACAGGGTGCACACACTGTGCCTACTGCAGTCAAAGACTCAACACATGTACCTTCTCAAAGTCAGGTTGATGTGGCTCCAATAAATGTGGAGTCACAGCCAAAATCTTTAGTTATTGAAGCACCTAACACACCAAACTCACCGACACTTTCACTGGATTTTGATATGATTCATACATCAATTCCTGATTCTCCATCTCTAACTCTCATGGAGAAGCCAAAAATCCAAGCAAGTGAACATCATCTTTTAGATGATTTGTTGGCTCACTTGCCATTTCTTTCAGATTCTACTAAGAATATTAGTGCCCAATCTCAAATAAATCATCACAGATTCTACAGTAGTCTCTACTCCAAACTCTATCATTTCTTCTATCTCAAAGGATATTATTCATCCGTCGACTAGTGATTGTATCTCGACGGATGTGCTTAACAGCAGTCATCCGTTGAAACTCTCAACTACTATTTCAACGGATGTTCCTCATCCGTTGAATATCACTGAACCACTTCAAACTTCAACAAATGTTACAAGTACAGATGATCTAGTAGTTGTATAATCACTCTTAGGACTGGGGGAAGGGAGTGAATTGAGTCAGACGCTGAATTGCTCTCAGGAAAAAGGAGAGGAAAAGAATGAAAACATGCAAGCTACTTCTTCCAGCTTGGCAAAAGTAAGTGAGGGGAGTTCCACCTTAGTAGGTGAAGGTGAGGGTGTGAGGGCGGGAAGCCAAGGGGAGCCCTTGATGCAAAAACAGAGAGATTATGAGAGAAAAGCAGGTACAGGAGCAATAAGGATGGAAACCATTGCTAGTGAGTTAATGAATGTCAGTGATGCAGAAAAAGAGAGACTATTTTAGCAAGAATATCAAGTTGTAATAGATTATATCTTTTTGGATACTGAGACATTTACTCATCCTGTTCCAGCATATCAAATTCTAGCTAGACAAATGCTGATAAGACTTTGAACCTGGTAAACACTACTGCTTCTATGCAAAGAGCAAATGATGCTATAATTGTCATGCCCTCCACAACTGGTAATGACTTTGAATTGACTGAAGACTCATTTTGGGATGATGGTGAGGATGATGATGATGATGAAAGCATGAGCATAGGGGGAGATGTAGAAACTCCATCATGGATGCTACACAAGGAATGCTCATATCAACATCTCCAATCCACACTATTCAAGCTTATTCATGACACCCAAACAGCAATTCAAGCATCCACAAATGCTAGCACTAAAAGACTACTTTCAGACCACCAGGATTCTCTACAATTGCATAAGATTCAAGCTCTCCAACAAAGTCAGAATGTGGATGCCATCAAGCATGAAATTTATGAATCAAACAAGACTTTGTAGCAAGGTTGGATGCTAGGCTTCCAGGCACCACCATGACTGAAATAGCTCAAAAGCTCAGAAAGAAAGCTGATTTGAACAGGAAGGTTGAGGCCATGGATTCAAGACTGACCAATGTGGAGAAGTCAGTGGCCAAGATACTTGCAAATCAAGTAGCTCAAACAAGTCTGCTCCAACGGTTGGTGGCTGCACCACCCCCTACCTCTACTCAACTTGATGCTAACAAAAAGGGGAAAAGACTCTATCATCTCAGTTAGCCATGGGAAGTCAACAAGTGAGGGGGATAAAATGCTTAAAATTCAAGTCAGTAAAGTAATTGTGCCATCAATCGCCTTCACTAAGCCACCAGCTATGGATAGCATTGATCTAATCAATCTAGCAGCAACAAAACTGGAATCAAATAACAAACTGAAAAGGACTGATATAGCAGCGGCTGAGAAAGAGCTGGATGATAAGTGGAAGAAGATTGATGGAGAAATTCAAAAGAAGTTTGGTCAAATTGAGAAGAAAGACAAGGTCTTTTCTCACTTCTCTCAATTGAGACAAATTTCAGCAAATGAAATGAGCTTAGGGAACTTAGAAAGGGGTCAACCCTCAACAATTAAGTCTCCAAAGGCCGGTGGGATTTTTAAGCCAAAAAAAATATCCAAGAACCTCAGACAAAAATCTATTGGACCTATCATATGAAACCCCTAGGCCAGATGAAAAGAAGCTGCTTGGAAGGTTCATAGCTTTCTTCAAGGATCCTAGAGACTCAGTGCTAAAGAAAAGAATTGCTAAAATCTACATAAATGGTAAATTGATCTGTGTAGTGGCTGGACATCCACAATTTGCAGAGGCCAAGAAAGATGAAAAGGTGAGGCTCAAACAACAACAAAAGCAAGTTGCTTTAGAAGACAAAAACCAAGCTAAGAAGCCTGCAGTCACAGAAACGGTTTTGCCAACTGAGAATCTGGGTGAAAGAAAGAACCAAGGCAGATAAGAAGGAAGTTTAGATACAAGATGCATGCAAAGAGGAAAATAAATTTTGATGATGACAAGGAAGACTACATGCCAGTCCAATCTACAACCACAAGCCAATCAGCCATACCTACTGTGAAGGAGGCTGAGTTCAAGGTTGATCCCAATATCACCTTTCATGGTGATCCTATTTTTCCAAAGGATGAGCCTATAGATTGGGACAGCTTGACTCTTCCTAATTTAAATCTCCCCATCTTTGCTAAACAAAGGAAGACAAAAGAAAGAATGGTCAAAACAGTCAAGCCTACCAAGATCATATCCAAGCAAGTGGCCAAATCCAAACCTAATATCAACAAAGGAGATCAACTCTTCATATGTGACATCAAAGAATTTTCAGACATAATTCTCTATCTGGATGAGCTTGAAGAAGTCAGATCTATTGATGCCTACAAGCACCTTCCAGAGAGACTAGTCTTCAAGTACAAAGGTGGTAAGAAAATCACTTGGCCACTTCACAAAATACCCAATGAAGGTTATTCAACTCTAGTGACTCTCTTCTCTTCAATCAAGAAAAACTCTGGATTCAACATTGTAGCCAAGAAAATGGTATTAAACAAGATTGAGGAGATAAGAAATGGCTCGAGAGGACCAAATGTACTCCCAAGAGTATTGACTATTTCCTTCACTAGAGATAGGGTGCATTTGAGGCCATACTGGATCATGGAATTTAAGGATGAAAAGAACGTAAGAAGATTCTTTAGACTGGAAGATCATCTAAAGATTGCAAGCAATAAAACTCTAAAAGAAATGCAAGAAAAGCTGGATCTAACAAATAATGAAGAATTATAATTTTACAGACAACTCCAAAACCAGATTGAAGAGAATGATGTGAAGCTGGGAAAGAAGCCAAGACAATCAAGGAAATAATCTTATTTGCTCAATCTAGACGAGCACCTTGAAAATGATCTGTAAGACACTCTACAAATCTTTCTTTGTGAGAATTTTCAATAAATTGTAGCACTTGTAATTATGACCTACTGTATTTCATTTTGTATTCATATTGTGTTTTGTTATCATCAAGTTTCTCTTAATTTATGGCTATAATTCTAGTAGACATAAATTGGGGAAGATTGTTAGGAATATGTTGTGTACTTGATGATAACTTGAACAAAACACTTAGTAGATTTTAATTAAATGAATTTGTATCTTTCAATGGATGATCATTTTCAACATCCGTTGAAAGAGTAGCTTATGTAACAATAAGACTAGTAGCACATTTCTGCATACTTGGATAGCTTAGTGAACTAGATATTGTAGATTGTCCAAGTTATGTTAACTACTAGATTGATATGCAAGATAGGATAGTTAATTGTAAATATTAGATGTCCTTGTAATCTTGTGTAAATGAAGTAGAGTTAACTATCAAGAAGACAGTCTCAACGGATGATTTACAAAGCTTCAACGGATGATCAACATAAGTCTCGACGGATGATCAACCTGAGTTTTCAATGGATGATCAGACAAAGTTCCAATGGATGATCAGATAAAATTCCAACGGATGTTCAAATTCAAAAGAGTAGTTGATAGTGACTTGATAGTCACATGCGTTGGTTATATGCTAAATGGAATGTGGCAGCCTATTTGAAGGTTTTAGAGAACAAAGAAGTATTTCCATTTTCATGCTAAACTGAAGATATTCAAAGATGCTGGAAAGAGAAGTGAAGAAGCATGATATTAGACTAGAACCATTTTGTCTTTTTTGTTTGTCTTTTTATCATGTAACTTAGTAATATATAAACCAAGTGTAGCAAGTTGAATGGTAACGAATTATCCAAGTTAGTAAGAAAAACTAGAGAAATAGATAAAGCAAAATTTGTAAAGAATTTCTCTGTAGTTCTTATTGTTCAAACTTGTAAGCAAGCTGTGTACTATTTGTATCACAGAGTTCTCTACTTAATATATATATACCTGGTGGAAAAGTTCAATCCACCAGAAAGTTTTTAAATACTTGTATTTAACTACTTTATGTTTTGATTTATGTTATATTTTTATTCCACACCATTGCAAATCAAACACAGTTATTTATTTGTAGAAGAACTGTCCTTAAAACCGGAAAGAAGCCAGAATTACATTCAACCCCCCTATGTAATTCTTGTTTAGATTGTTTGGGATTAATCAATTTATGTTATAAATTTGATTTAGCAAATTTATTTTATAAATTTAATTTAAATAAATTTATTTTATGAACTTAATTTAAATAAATTTATTTTATAAATTTGACCTAAATAAATTTATCATTTAATTTTGGTGAATAAATTTTTAATCTAAATGAAATTTTCGGTCCATTCTTTTGGTGCCAGTCTGTTGGTTCTATGAGGCTTGATTTATAGCTGCCATTTAATCAAAATGGAGCTGCCATTTTCTTTAAATTTGAAGTGAATGAGTGCAGGTAGGAGTTGATAGTTGTTGGTGGAACAATGCGCAAAGGAATAAAAGAAAGTAAAAGCAGACTGCTGGTTACACGCGCTGGCAGTAAATAGGATAAAGTACACGCGTTGTTTTCTCTCACCTATTGTACAAGTGCGAGTAATTAATCAGTAATTAATCCCCTCTGCATATCTGTTTACTTGCGATTATTGTTATCAATCTGAGTTGTGATATAAGAATTAAACTAGCAGCCTGTATTCGCAAGTAACTCTATCCTAGGGTCATCTATGCGCTACTAAGTTTTCAGTCTAAGGCATGCTATCAAGATTCTCTTAGTTGCAAGTAACATGAAGGAGATCAAAAAAAATTCTTACGCAAAATCTCACTTCTCCTTCTACTCGCCACTTAGGACATAATTTTTATTTTTGATTTATTTTTTTTCAGAAAATTTAAAATTCTTAAACTTAATTTTTTTTCTTAAATAATAATTTATGTTCGATTTAATTTTTAAGGAAAATCGAAATTCTTGAAATTTAATTTTCTCGTAATTATTTATTTTTGATTAATTTATTTTCTAAGAAAATTAAAAATTTTGAAAATTTAAATTTCTCTTAAATAATAAATTAAAGGTTCTCAAAGTATTGATAGACTCAAGATTCCTCCGGGCTTCAAATATGATTTTAATCTTTCGAAAAAAACCAAGACCATGTGCTATTTAGACGGAAAATTCCCGAATACGGAAATTGTAGATAATGGATTTCTTAGTCCAATGAAAATGATATCAAGACCTACAGACGAAAATTGTGAAACTTCCGCAAAGGCTTACTCCATAGGATACCCACTGGGTTTTTAGACGCTAGGAAAGGAATGAAATTTCTACGGGTACATATTTTCTCGAAGATTTTAAAAACAACTCAAATGATTCCAGATTGTACAGTCACACAGTGGTTTGTACTAATGCTACATTTATCCGGGAATCACAGAGATCAGAAAGACAGGAATTGAGGAGGTCAGAGAGGATAGTGGGGACATACATATATCTCAGTTATATGCAGTAAAGTTGGAACCTCATGACAGAATGTAAGAGTTACTGATAGCTAATCAGAGGAAACTCAGATAGAAGTACTTGAGGGAATGGGCGTCAGGGCAGTGCTTCACTTGTCAGGGAAGTCTAGTCACATTAGATTCATAAGGAGTACATAATCTATATCCTAGGAATCAAGCCTATCTACTCTGAAGCAGAGACTTTTACAGATTCAGTTCAAAAGGTGGTTATAAGACTGAGATTGGGACAAAAACAAGATTTGATAGCTACAGGAATGACAATATATATGTATCAAAGAACTATCGAGGGGTTTTGCTATAACAGAACACGAAGCTTGACAAACAAGGATGAGTAGGGACTCAGTTGAAGAGTTGTGACAAAGGTGGAATGTTTTTTTTGGAAAGCAGTCAGTTAAAACTTATAGTGCATGGGAAAGAGTTGGGATGGATCAGATTACGAGAATCATGAATATCTTGCTTTCACAGCAATTTCTGAAGATGGTCAAACTCACATATCTCAGGTTTCAATTTCTTGAACAACTGCAATATTTTGCTCTCAATATTTAATGCATGATTAGATCTTAGTGTTTAAATGTTTAACACTCACACAAGCATGATAGCATCACACATAGATAATGCTAAACTAGTTAACTAGAATATTTTTCTGGTAACTTGGATTGATGTTCAACTTGTGCATGTTACTTTAGAAGATCTTAAATATGTGTTTGAATATTTGTTGAACATGATTAATTGCTTTAGTGATATATGTTTTCCTAGGACTTAAGACCTTTGTTTATGCTTATCTCATGTATCCTATTACATTGTGATTTATTCATTTGATCTGAATTATTTATTAAGATGTATTAGTTTCTAATTGGATTGAGATATTTAGATGAGATACATCAACAGGATTGGACTAAGATAGAATTTATGATTTATTTGTTAATTCTGTTTGTTCCATATCATGCCTATCTTGATTAATTCTTAAGCATAATATTTATGAATGAATACCATGTATTCCTAATATAATGCTTGCTTATTTTTATGCCATGAATGCATCTCTTAGTACTTGCATTAATTGTAGAAAAAGCATGTTAATAATTACAATAGGGTAAAGACTGCTAGTCCTCCTTATGTAAGGTTGGAATCATTTTTCTCCTAGCCTAAAGACAATTTTGTCAAGGGTATCAAAATGGAGAAAATGATCAGTGAAAGATAAGAATTAGCATAATAAGGTTGCAGCTGTTATTATATCTGTTTATAATAAGATCTCTAATCCATCTGAACCCAAACTTATCAGACGGTTCTGCATCAAAGGACAAAATGTCAATTCAATGAAGGATTAGTGTTTCATCTCAGGCAGGGAGGTTGAGAAGTTTGCTCTTCTTAGAGTAAGTGAAAGATATGCTCGTGGCTATACTAGAATCTCAGGAAAGGTGAATTCAATGGTTTCTACTATAAAGCTTCATCTTACAAAAGTTTATTTATGGCATTAGAAGCTCTCACCCTTGAACATCAACTCAAGGAACTCTTTTGTGAAAAAAGGGGTTAGTGAGAGGATTGCCTCATCTCCTCATCTGGAATTCAGAAGGATGATAAATGTGAGACATGTCAAGAAAGAGGAGTCAAAGACAACATCACAATAAAGTAAAGATATACCTTAGTGATGATGGATGATTACTCTTAATAAACAAAGTTGTTGTTCGTGCGCTCTCAAGACAAGACATCACAGATGGTGATTGATCATACCAGAAGATCAAGCTAGAAGCAACTGTAAAGAAATGATCTTATGGTCAGATATTGGGAATGAATTCAAGAAGTAGTTCTGATTAATATCTGTAACATCAAGAATATTTTGAGACATATTCAGCCCTGAGAGCTCCGTGTCAGAATGGACTAGTACAAAGGAAGAATCGGAACTTGATTAAAGGTACAAGGAAAATATCAAGCTAATCAAGACTTTATAAATACCAAAGGGTTGGAGCAATCAAAACAGTTTGCAACAAGTGAGATCAATCCTTGATCAGATGTATACATGAAGACCACTAATGAGTTAATGGCCAAAAGAAGCAAATACTGGATAACCTCAAAGTGTTTGGAGAGAATGTTCTACAGAAGCAAACGATGAAATGTTTTTAGTTGTTTGAAGATCTTGGCATATGTAGCTAAGAAAGGTTAGGATATTTTCTATGGCTACTCACTGGAGTATACAATCGATAGGGCATTTGTGGTTGATCAACAGAATGTGATAGATAACCTAATTTCACAGTTCAACAACTCCATGCTCCAATCTATTAAAAGAGAAATTAATGGTATTGATGTATCATATCCAAGCAATGGAATGGCAGTGTATAACACAACTCATTACTTCAATGAAGCCAGTCAGCAAGGATAAGGATTTTCAGGAAATCCCAGCAATAGCTTAGGGGGAGAAATAGAAGGATCAACTAGTCAGACACAACACTATATTGTAAATAAAGAGGACACTACAAGAACATATCTGCTAAGACAAAGGGTTTGATGTCAATATTATTCCCAGAGTCTAGTTCTTAAGTGATCCAGATGATGGAGTAATGATTAGCAGGGATACTGAGTGTGAATGATTATTTCTCTATTTTTCTATCTAAGGAAGAAACTAAGAAAGTTACAGAAGCTCTGATAGATCTGGATTGATTGGGTGATTGCAAAGCAAGATGAACTCAATCAGTCAGCAAGAATATTGTAGGGAAGCTGGTATCCAAACCAAATGATAAGTTTATAATTGGTACAAGGACAACCAGAAGTCAAAACTGGATGATCAATGGCATTGTTACGAGGGACAAGGCCAAACTGGATGCAAGGTTATTATCAGGAAGCAGAATCTGACAGAAAGCACCAGTTACGAGACTTGAGGATATTACGACATATCAGGCACCTGATGCACATTCAAACTTGGATTTGGACTAGTAGATGTTTACAAGTGTACTCCTGGTTGATGAGTCAAAAGAGGAAGTTAATACACAATAGTTCATGGACTTTGCAGTTGCAGATCTATTGGACTATGTATATATCTTCTTCACAAGCTCACTTCAGGTTTGTATGAACTAGTATACTACTCAAGAAATCATCAAAGACATGCTTATGGCACTCTAACTGAAGTTGTAGTTAAATATGAACTAGTAGAGTCGTCATATTAATAACTCCCTTTATCACTAGGCACAAACACAATGTTATATATATACAGACATGTGCAGTGATATAATGATAATGTTATATGTTGGTCTACTAACAAAAACTTGTGCAAGAATATTTGCTAAGTAATTGTAGAGTAGGTATGTTGGAAAAGTTAAAATTCTTTTTGGAATTACTTCAAGCAAACTATTAGAATAATTCTTTTAGGAGCTCAAGCAAGCCAAAAGAACAATTCTTTTAGGAGCACAAGTAAACCAAAATAATGATGGCAATACAAGTAAGTTAAGGATCTTTTGAAGATGCAAAATTTTGGAAGATTCTGAACATGTCAAAACTACTTACCAACAGAAACCACTGAAGCTTGATCAATGTAACTCAGGTATAATGATAAGCTATAGAGGTATGAAAAGCTCACTTTTTTACTCAAATGCTAATAGACAACATGTAATGCTCTCTAGATGCCAATGTGCAAGGTTCCAAGTGGATCCTAGAGAATTCCAATCTTATAGCTATTAACAGGATTATTAGATATCTTAAGGGACTATCAACTCTTGGAGTAAAGTACCCTAAAGATATTGTGCTTAACATGTTTGCCTATATAGATATAGATTATGCAGGTTGTAAGAAAGACAGGAGAAGCATCTTTAAAGCTATCAACTTAAGTGACAGGAGAAGCATCTCAAGAAGCTGTCAACTTCATGGAAGAAGATTGATTTCTTATTTTGATAAGAAACAACTTCATATCAAACAACTCTGTGGAACAATCTATGACAAAGCACCTTCACACCAGGTATCATTTATCTCGAGTGCATGTCTTTTAGTCAAAGAGTCACTTGTAAAAACATGTATTAAATCACTTGTTAAAATTAATCTTTCAAGACTGGTTTGTAAGTTGGGATATCATTCATTGCATATTAGTTGGAAATCCCATCTGTAAGGAATTCTTAATATAAGTTCACAAGTATTAAATCTCCCATATTTAAAGGACTTGTGAATTTATCAGTAATCCAATACCTCGTACTTAGTGCTACCATCTTGATTATTATAATTACAATGTCATATATATATTTGTGGTAATTAAATATTATAGAAATAAGTTTGAATATTATTTTAATTGATTTAAATTTTGATGGTAGATAATTCCATTCCATATTAGTCTCATAATTTAAATTATATTAAAATAATATACATCATAGTTATTTGTATCTTTTATGAATAATTGTGATACTTTTAGTGTTGTTGATATTATTTAGAATTTTTGTTCTAAATAATCAATGCTGATTTCCAAAATCACTAATATTGAAAGTTGAAGTATTTTCTAAGTTATGTGTATAAAACTCTCAGTATTTTATATGCTTAGAAAGTATTTCTAAAAATTACTAATTATCCAGAAAGTGATTGTCATGCATATAAATCAAATATTCTATTGGTGATTACTCAAGGATAATTATAAATATTTAATTGCTAGTGTCTTACTCATGGATATTTAGTATTTATTTATTTAATATTTATTTTGGGTAGTTTGGATTATGGAAATTGAAGCAATTCAATGATTTTATCTGCTCCATAATTCAAACTAACTTAAAATAAATAAGCAGCATGATTGATTATAACTGAATTTGTCAATAATTGATATATATTATATTGAATATAACTTATGTGTTATAGATTCATTATGAGATTTTGATTCTAGTGAATTTAGCAATGCTTATATCTCAAGAATTTACTGAAATCAGAATCATGATTGTAGCATGATTAGTTGTGTACTAATTTTTGACTTCTATCAGTTAATGATATTTAGTTAAGAGTTTAACTATGAACTAATTATGAAGTATTATTATTTGTGGCATTATTTAGAACTCCTTTAAGTAATCAATGATTATCCTCAGTCACTTATACTAATATAAAAAGTGTAAAAATCTTTCTTAAAGTACAACTATGGTTACAATGCTTGATGCTTTATTAGAAGTAACCATATGTTGTCCACTTTGAATAATTTTTATACTTATTTGCAAATTCCTAAACACTTTGATATTAGATGCAATACTCAATGGATCAAAGTATATGGAACTTAGAATATCTTTCCAAGATTGCAAACAAGACAAAGTTGGTTAATGTTGCTTTATTTATCGAACCAATATTGTCTGAGATATTACAGTTGTTAGGAGTTAACAATTGTATAGAATATGAAATTGAATGATAATGTCTATTTGATAGATAATTGGTATTTAATTTATTGATATCTTATTATAATATATTTGAATTATGATGTTAGACAATTCCATGTCAAATCAGTTTCATGATTTAAATTATATTAAAATAAGATGCAGCATAATTATTGGTATTTAAAGTACTTGACAAGTATCAGTCAATGATATTGTTAATATTTTGTTGCAGATAATTGTGAGATTTTAAGTTCTAGTGGATCTATATGTGTTGCTTTATCTGAAAGATTCACTTCAATTTAAAATCAGAAACATAGTCATTCTTATTAAGAGCTATTTATCAATAAACTAATGTTGTTGGTAATAGATTTATAAAGATAGATTATGGAGCTTTTGATATGAATAAGAATTGCTTAGACTTTACCTTAAGTGGTCAATGCTTTTAAAAAAACTCATTCATATTGAAAGACAAAATCTTTATTTCTCTTCTTAATACTGCTAGGTCATGAGTCTGTGTCTTTTTCATATAAAAAAACATGATTATTTATCTCTTTATGCGTAAAAACAGACTTGTGCAATCAAACAGTTTTAGGAGAAAAATCAAACTTCTTTCTACAATGGGGATTGCTTATTTCATTAAAATCTTTTGAAATCACTATTGTACATCATTTCTCTCAAAAGATCAATTGCATAATTTTTCATTCATTATAGATCTTAAGTGCATTTAATCTATATATTGCCAAATGTTCTGTGATACAGGTTCAGCCTCCAATGGCCTTCTTTCATTGATAGTCATGAGGTTGAAAACCCGCAACTTCTATCCCAGACTGTAAAGACAAACACATAAACAGAACCAACAACACTCTTTTACCACTAAAATGAAGTATGAATGAGCGTGAGGGAGAAAGTGCCTTAGTGCACCACATAAGGAAGGTTCTGAAGTCAACCTATTAGCTCTGTCTCCTACAAAGATGAGTAGTATTTAAACCGAGACAACTGCTAGCCTCCATACATCTTCTCAAAAAGATGTAATGGTTGAAAAGACACAAAAATAGTTACTAGATTCATCCTCTCAATATGGTGCGTCTATTAAAATTTGTCTGTCGTCCAAGGTATCCGATGTACTATCACCACTTCAAACATAAACAACTCTTGATGCACAAGGTTAGGTTACACACATAAAGGAAGAGTTGACGAAAAAAATAGTTTTGACCATTTTAAGGTCAAATTCGATTGTTCAAGGTTCCTTAATAGACCAATTGCCTTTACAGGTGTTAGGAGAGGATACTGATCCAATAGCCATATGTCAGTGGTTAGTGTCTACCTTCCCAGGCTTAAATCCCCTGGATGCATCTGCGAATAGTGGGTCTGACATAGGTGCAGATCGGCAACTTGTTGACGATGATTCAGATTTACCTGATGAGTCACAAGGAAATATCTTCACAAACATTAGAAGGAAACTTTGATCTTTATGCGAAATTCTTTGGATCACTATTTACATTCCCATAGTTCAAATCTGGAACCCTAAAAGGGGAACTAGAAACTTGTATATTATGACTCGGATTCATCTGACAAGTCTAACAAGGATGGGAATTTGTGAACTCTCATTGCACCACCTGTGACCTCCTTAAGGATGGCTAAGGTGATTTTCCTTGTAGGTATAGCTGAATTTTGGAGCTATGAGAGGAGTGATACACTTGTGAGAATGAGTGTAAACACGAGTGGAGAGAAGAGTGAAACACTTGTGAGGTACACGAAACAGAATCACACACTCATAGTGGGAAAGAAAGAGAAACACCATATCCCATTTCCTATCCCTAAACATGGTTCTTGATACTTCGGGTCTCGAATTTGTTTATGATTGGAACCTAACTTTTAAGGACCTAACATTTACAGATTGGATTAGTATACTTCAGGACCGAATAAGTTCGGGACCTAACAATAATTTCACAGTTGGGAGGTATAAGAAGTTGGGAATGATGGTTAACAGGATGATCAACGGTGAAGTCATTTTTGCAGCATTTAAAGGGACATGGTTGATCAAACTATAACTTGTTATTTCTTTTCCAAACAAATAAAATATGAGAACTCCTTCAGACAATAGCATACATTCCTTCTCTAAGGGGGAGATAAAAGCTTAAATAATAGTTTGTAGGATTCATCAACTAAGGGGGAGAAATAGCAGGCATGAAGAAAAAGGTAAAGCACATGTACATCATATCACACCATTGTTTTTTTATAACTACGGATCCTATTTTATGGGAGAGGTGGTAAACACGGAGGTGATTTCCTAGTTTTCAGAAGAAGTGGTTTGGTTCATCACTATTCTTCATAAGGGGAGAATCTGTTTTCCAAAAGGCGAGTACCATTGGTTTTTATCTGCGGATCTTATTGTACGGGAGAGGTGGTAAATGAAGGTGATCTCCTTTAAGCAGTTGATTCTCATAGGGGAGAAGCAAGAGAGATATGCGCTTCTCAATAGGAAATGTGGTTGTACAAAAGAAGTTGTTGATGATTACTTCAAGACTGAGAAATATTATCTAGCAGAGATTTAAAGAACCAAGGAAATGAAGATGAAACTACTTGAAGATCAGTTCAGTGCTAGAGGAACAAGCATCTTTCATTTTAGTTACTCAAGAAATCTGAAATGCAGTATTTGATCCAGAAAACCAATAGCATTATTTACAAGCCCTGGTACTTTACTTTTTCCAAGTTGTTAGTTGAGTTATCCTCTCTATTTAATTTGTTTTTAGGTTTAACAATCAAATAGGGGGAGATTGTTGGTGAGATTGTGTAGCTGTATGAACAGTTACGTGATAACTTAACACGAGAACAAACACTGGAACAGGACAGGTTAATAATACAATGACTACACAAGAAATCAGAAGAAATGAAGACAGTACAAATACAAAGAATCAAAAGATTAGAAGAAAGATTGAAGTCTGTTTACAGGTCACTGAAAGAAGTTCATTAATATGATCATACCTCAGTGAAGAATAAAGGTTAAAGACTTTCAGGGTTTCAGAAATGATGAAGATTCAGTGTATAAGTGAACTAGAAGATTTTAGTGTATTGGCATTGATTGAAGATAGACAGTGTTCGAAGCATAGGAATCTGGAGAATTGAAGACGGGGTATAGACAGAGGTTAAAGAAGACAAATGTCGTCTTGAAGTTATACTCACTGAAAGAAGTTTATTTATATATTCAAGCGTCGGTGAAGAACAGTAAATGAAGTATTCAAGATTGTAGTAGCAATGAAGACGTTGTCTAAAGTACCAGAAAGGATTTCAGTGAAAGTACATTTTTTTTTTGAAAGTCAGTGTCCGAAGCGATAAAGTTGTTGCAAGCTTAACAATATAATCAAGGCTATAATACGAAGACCTGAATTGGAGTTAGTCGTCTATGAACCAGACCAGTTGCACTAGGCGTCAACAGCTCGTGAAAGGAATCTGAGTATTATTTTTATAAGAATTGTTAAGTTGAGGAACTTACTTGGATTGAACGTTTATCTGTTAAAGTACGAGAAGAGGTGCGCGGGGTATACAGCTATACAGCTCGAGGGATTGGCCTAGTTCAAAGTTTAATTGTCAAATTAAATAAATTTATTTAATGGACTTTAATATAATTTATATAATAAACTTAAAATGATTTATTTTATGAACTTTAAATAAGTTTATTTTATAAATCTAAATTAGTTTATTTATATAAGTTATATTTAAGTTACAATTTAAACTAAAAGAAAAATAAAAGAAAAAGAAAAGAAAAAGAAAAGAAAAAGAAAAACAAAACAAAACAAAAAAAGAGAAAACAAAAAGAAAAAAAAAGAAAACCAAAAACAAAAACAAGAAAGAAAAAGGAATATGGAAACAAAGCGGTCGTGTTAGTTTGGTTATAAAAGGAACTAAGTACAGGTACATGACTTGTACAGGGGTCGCAAGTAAACCTTGCTAAAGAAACAAAAAAACTAAGTACGTGTATTGTACTTAGTAGCAGGTAATAGGAGACATGCAAAATAAGCTAAGTCAAAATAAACCCCTCCTGGTCGCAAGTAACTTTTTGGTGTAAAATAAACTAAGTGCCAAATTACTCCCTCTGTGTGCACAAGTAAATGATAGAAGGTTCCCTGGGGACGCAACTAACTCTCAGAACTACTTTATTGTACAATCAATTATTTGTGTGGTTCAATTTCAGCCACACATTCTAATTGATATACAGTCTACACTACAGCAGCAGATTCATTCAACTATTGGATTTTATTTTGTTCATCTTCTCTCCCAAGAGAGCTGGTAAAAATAGCAGCAAAGATTTTCAGAGAAACTCAAGTTAATTGTATATTCGTTTAACTTATCACTGGAGTAACGTTATAATGCCCGGTTTAAATCTTATATATTCATAGGGGCATTATAATCGTTACCCGGTAATTAAATTCTTAGACAAACAAAAGCTAAATCAATGTATAGGATTTAATTAGTTGATCTTTGTAGAATCTAGGAACTTTGTTGTTCTTAGATTGTAGCCGGTTAATTTATTTACCGGAGTGTAGCAACACCCTCGCGGATTTATATATGAATATATATCTCCCCGAATATCTTGTGTTCCTCGTTTTATTGTTCCAAACACTATTCACCTCAAGAACACGGAACCACTAACCAGACACTAAATTTTATATCCGCAAAAGATTCGAAAGAATTTATTAATTTAGTGATTATCGTATTCAACCCCCCCCCCCTCTACGATAATTCGGGACCTAACAAGTACTACTACAGGAGGATCAGGAGGAGTGCAAGCAACAACCAATAAGGATATTCAAGCAAGGAGGGAAATGAAAGCTGAGCTCAGGAAACATCCAGTTTGGAAAATTTGAACTTTTGTCTCATATTAGTAGAATTGTTATTGGTATATTGTGGCACTCGAAATTGATATGTTGTTGGTATTTTGTGTCTCCTTCAGTGAGGTATTGTAATATCCCGTAATTTTTAGAATAATAATAAGAATAATAGAATAAAAAAGAATTAAATTTGATAATGGTTAGGATATTAAAATTGAATTATACTATTAGGCCTAGAATTTGGATCAGACTATAATATGGATAACTTCCAGGTTAAGAAGTAGGGTTTTGTAACGTTGTAAATACATCATATTCATTTGCCTCATCTTTAATATTAAAATTCGTAGGGCTTTAATTCATAAAATCAGCAGCCTTGTAAAATTCATAGAAAATTCATTGTATGTCAGAATTCGTTGATCTTGGACTTTTCGGAAGCTTTGTGATTTGTGTTTTCCAAGAAAATATCATATAAAGGGTCCAAAAGGCTATATTCGGATCTGGTCAGGTTTTGAGGTAAGTTTTCAATCGATTTAACTAAAGTTTTCTAAATTATGTGTTACATGTGTATATATGATTATAAATTTGAGCTAAGTGATGATATATTTGAAAGTTTTATGTGTTACAGTATACGTATTATTGTATATGTGTTGTGTCTAGATAATAATTTTGGATCTCTGATTTATGCCATGGTTTGTGAAAATATCGAATAAGAACTTAGGACCGTAGTCACCGGATTGTAGTGACAATTTTATGAAAATATAGGACCATTATCACCTGGTTGTAGTGGTCGTGGCATAGATCATGTATTTTGAAATATTGTTGTTATATGATTATCAGTATTGCCTGCATCGAATAAGAATGTAAAAGTTTATCGAAAGTGTTTGTTTTGTATATCGTATCATATAGATTATTGTTATTTGTTATATGTGTATAAGTTACTTGGCCTACTAATTGGATCGATTGATATCTTGTTGGGTTGTATAGCTCATTACTTACAATTTCAGGTTTCACCTAAGATTTGAGTTGGATAGCATTGGAGTTCGAGGACTTAATATCAGAGTATATTGACTTTTGGACTTCCGCTTTTAGTTGCGCTTTTGTAATAGTCATTTTTGTAATAGACGTTTGGATTAGTAAATTGAATTTTATATTAGTTTTGGTTTAGATTTAATGATCCGAAAAAGTCGGGCTATTGTAGGTATTAGACTCCTGGTTTGGGGATGTCGTCTAATTATTTAAGTTATTTTGTATGGCCTTCAAACTAGTTGACCTTATGGTAATGTTTTATCAAGTACGCATCTTACAATGTCATAGTTTGTCCTTACAATTTGTTAAGTTTAGTAATTAAAGGTACTTTATGATATATGAACTTTAAACAAACGGTAGAATTAAACTATTACACAAAAGTCGAACATTGCATTACTAGTAGAAGCACCATCCAAATCGAAAATTACACCAAAAGATGATAAAACAACCAACACCTAAATAACAACAGAGCTATTTAAAACAAACTGTTCAACAGTTCCGTATTTGAAACAAACATTTCGCTTCTCTACTCTGCTTCAAAATCAGATTCAGCCACTGGAACCTCGGTGTTCTCACCCACAATATGGAGCACTATATTCATTATGCATGAGAATAACAGAAACATTACAATCACTGTCATCTCTTGCTTCCTCTTCATTGCAGTCATATGTGCTTGATGCTTTTCAACTAAACGATCAATCATATGCCTGTACTTGTGTGCCGACTCAACAGTCCTATCCTGCAGCTCCTCGATGACTACTACAGTACGCAGACCAAGTGGTGGGTCAATTCACATATTATATCCATATTCCTCTTCCTCACACTCACGGAACCTGCTCCCAGCATTCTCTCCATACCAATGGATCTTTACCATGCTAAGTTGATTACAGTCACACATCAGATCGAGTAAATCATCACAGGCAGATATTTTTTCATCCATTTTGAGTTGTGGCCAATGATGAATTATGAAATTAGGGTTGGAAATTGAGATTGGGAACAAAACGGGGTTAACGCACTTTATACATACGTTACATATTCGTTAAAATATTATAAGTCAGATTTACCCCTCAAAAAATTAATGGGATTACGGAGAACTCACAGCGGGACACATATTTTAAATATTTGTTAAATATAATATAGCAAGTGCTAAATTATAAACTGCAGTATTTTATGTGGTCTAATATCTCATATAATTTATGTGGTCTAAATTATAAACTGCAGTATTTTAGCAAGTGCTAAATATATGTACACAGAGCAATTTTTACTCTACTTTTTCTGGTTGCTCCTTTTTATGTTATCAGCACTCAGCAGCATCCTCTTAATTTCAGTTTGATTTTTACCCCTGTAGTTGCTAATTATTCTTGTGCATGTAAATTGCGAACCTATCCCATTTATTCTTGTCAAATTGGTCCATTACATGTATGCACTTTTTCAAATTTTATTCTTGGAAATGTAGTGTCTTTTTACATGAAAAATATAGTGTATTATTTCTAAAAAAATGGAGAATGTAGTCGAAATTATTTACACTAGACTATAAATTTTGGTTGATATAATGAAATTTGTATTGGCAAAAATTAAATTCTTATTAACAAAAGTATTCATAATTAAGTCAAAAATTTTGAACCTCCTAAAAATAATTCATGTATCCGCGCCACAGACAGTAGTTGACATCTCGAAATTGCTATTTGCAAATTTTAGTTGAACGATTGAGTACTACACGTATCAGTGGGAACATACACTCTCCATTCTGTGGAATGTAAGAGGAGGCGAGCACATGACTTGCAATATAAGGTAAAGCTGGAATATATAGATTGACAGGCTGTCTGGAGTCGCTATTCATTCTCCCCCCGCAAATGCATAAATAACTATTGTCAGATCTCAGATCCAGCTTTTATGTCTGACGCGTCGTTATTAGTAGGCCTCGTTTGTCTTAGATTACAGTCGGGTTCAAAGTCGTTCTCGATTTTAAGTTGCAAAATGTGTGTACTTATAATAATAACTTAGAAAATATTTTAATTTATACATTTGACTATTTAAATTATATAGTTTTTTCTGTATATGTATTATGATATATTTTTAATTACTAAACATAAACGGTGCCCTTTAAATAATAATAATAATATTTCTTCCGTCCCAATTTATCTGTCATGTTTGACTTTTTGCGGTTAAATTGACCAAATTTTGACTGAAAATTTCATATAGTATATAATCGAAAAAAATTATAAAAATTATATCATTAGAAAGTATACGTAATCTACCTTAATATGTATTCTTCGGTTTTTCAAAATAATGAAATATTGATATTTAATTTACGGTCAAAGTTGAGTCAATTTGATCACAAAAAGTCAAACATGACAGATAAATTAGGACGGAGGTAGTAATATATAAGTTCGGGTCGGTAAAGAATATCAATAGTTTGATCTTGAGCTCAGTAATCGAGTCGAATTCGAATATTTTTCAAGATGAGTTACGAATATTATAACTTATTTACACCCATACTCCGTACTTGTTAAGGGGTAATTAATTACTCCAATATTCGATTCGAAATTCAAACTTTAATTAACTAAAATGTTCATTAAATTTATTTTTTCGGTACCTCTAACTTAATGTTAAGTAAAATAATTTTTATATTTGCTCATTTACACACAATAGCGAAAAGAACTCTAGCACTGCAATAACACTTTGTTGGCTATTAAGTAAAACAATTTAATCATTAATTTCAATTTTCTATTGTTTTATGGATAGGAGTATTTAAAAAAATTAGTTAAAAATTTATTAAATGATATAAAGTGGAATTCTTTTATTAAATTTAGAACTGCGTATTATTACCCGTAAAAACTGGGGTATAAATTCATTTAATTTTGAGAAATAACCATTTTTTGTAATTATACTTTGAATAAAACTAATTTGGAACTTTCTAACAAAATACCCAAGCACATTATTATTAGTTCGAATAAAAAATACTCCCTCAGTCCCTTCCAATTGTTTACATTTCTGACGAAGTGTCCGACACGTATTTTAAGGTGCATAAAAATTATAGTTATGTAACTTATTTTTATAATTTTCTTTTTCTGAATAAAAGTTGAATGTTTTAATTTTTATTCAGAAAAACAAAATTGTAAAAATAAGTTACATAACTATACTTTATATGCACCTTAAAATGTGTGTCAGATGCTCTCTAAAAAATGTAAACAATTGAAAGGAACGGAGGAAGTATTGAATAGGAAACTGAACATGCTTAAAACAAAAACAATAATTATATCTTATATATAATTAGCCTAACGAATTTAACATGGCCGGGCTATCAAGCTAAAGCAGTCTTTGAAATTATTAAGCTAAGAAACTAAGATTTAAGTTTTGCCAATCACAAGTATTAATGTAATATTAATATTGAGAAATGTTAATATGTTTGATCGTCTAAGCACTAATTTTGTTTTCTAAACCAAAATTAGTAAACAATTTATTTTACTTTAATATTTATTGTAATTTATAAGGTTATAATCAAATATGATTGATATTTTTAGCGAGAAAATATTTATAGATTTTATATATTTTATAGGGTCTTTTTTGAAAAATACCCCAAGTCTTAAATTATTTTTGCAAAAATATTGTCATTTTAAAAAAAACGAAAAAAAAATTTTATTTACAAAAATACTAATTTTCAAAATTTTATTTACAAAAATACGGTTTTTTTATAACCGGAATTAACTAGATGCAACTTTCGACGAGTTTCTGCGATACATGCAACCTCATCCAACCAAAAAATTGATTCAACTACTTACAAATCTGCTTAGTATTTGTTGATTCTATAATAAAATTACAAAAATATTTAAAAAAAATAATTTTTTTGATAATTTTTCTAATTTATAATACATTGCAAGGTACAAACGGGTATACTTTGTGTAGTGAAATAGGATAGGCCCACTTAAAAAAGGAGGTGGATAAGTCCCTTAGCCCATAGATGTTTTGTACTTTGTTGCAGGCCCCTAGTATACTTTTTAAATAGTGGATGAAATTAGGGGTTACCTTCTCATTAGTGCCTTCTGTTGTGGACAAACAAAAACAAACTATTTTTACATCAATTTTTTGGTTTTGTAACTGTGCCGATCCAATGGGTTCTCAATTGCCAATATGTGTGAGAGCTCTATTTCACCCGGCCTATATTAACATTTTTTGGACAGATTTATTATTTGGAGTTTAACACTCCTTTTTAGTGTTCTTATTCTTTTTAAATCTGTCGTACATGTATATATATATAATTACAATAATATATTCTCTATAAATCTAACCGAATATAGAGTGGATTGGATGACTGGATACATTTTGTTTGTTTTAATCCGGTCAGTTTGAATCAATTTAATGGGTTTTTCTTTATATTTTATTGTTATCTTTTTTATTTGTATATTTTAAACCTTTTCAGTACTATATTTCATTTTATTTATCATCATGTGTAAAATATATATTATTGGATTATTAATTTCATTGATTTATTATTTTGATTTTGTTTATATATATATATATATATATTATCTTTAGAATGTCTAAAATTATTTTTAATTTTAATCTTAACGATTGGTAAGTTTTATTTTTATTATAAAGTGCACAAGTACAAAATTATTATTAAATAATTGTTGAAATTTTTAATCAATATTTTTTATTTTTACTACCTGTATTTGTTGGATGATTGTATGTAGAAATAGTACATGTATGAAATACGAGGTGTGTTACTCTCTTTTTTGGTAAGATAGTAAAAGTTACTCCCTCCGTCCCATTAAAAACTATACGTTTGATTTAGGCACTGAGATTAAGAAAAAATGAAATGTGGGGAGAAAAAGTAAGAAAAGTGGGTAAAGTGATAGTATCAATCAATATTTAATATATAAAGTTAGTGTAGTGGAGGTATAGTTAATTTTTATATTATAAAATTTTAACTATTTTTTGTATGTTTTGAAATGTATAGAATTGAAAAAAATATTTCAAAAAAGAAAATATATAGAAATGAACAGGGGTATTTTTTTGTTTTTCCTTTTTAATTTTAACAGGTCTCTTTTAGTCTTTAGATGACAGATCATAGATGTCCATTAGTGTCCATTGCTAATGGATTATAATTTGTTGTTGATAATTTAATTTTACCACCGAGGACATTTCTGCCAGAGTTTTTACATTTAAAGATGAAGAGCAATTTGAAATTGAAGCCATAAAAACATGAATCAACGGCCAACCTGTACATTTAAGCGAATTAAAATTGAAAGTACAACCTTGGGATATGGGATATGATTTGTATATTATGCTCCAAGAAACCTTTAGGGTTAATAAACATTAACAAATTACAATGATTTATCTATGACTTCGATAAATTACACATGAAAAGCAAAGTAGTTCCCGATTCAGTCTGAATGTAATAACATAACATTTGAATTTTTGTACATGGACAGATATAAAAACGATTTTACAACTCCAAACAAATATCTGTAATAACAACTTTACAGGAAGCTTGCTGTCCGCAGATATGCATCAATCACCAGCTATCTGATGTCAGACCAAATATGGTAGCAAAAGCAGCAAGAACGGCCTGCAAACACAAGCAGGGGTAAATGCATATAGTCTAATGTATCTATACAACGTCAGGTGGGTAAATGAAAATGTAAATACAACTTTTTCCAGCAAGAAGAAATTTTAAGAGGTAAAATGCATAGCTCCCAGTACAGAAAAAAGTTCAACAGGTTTGTCCTTGATCTGAGAGCTTAAACTGAGGGTAACAGACACAAAACGTCAATTAATTTGTCATGTTTAACAAGCAACCAATAACAGAATTTCACAGCAAAGTTCAAGGTAGGATGCCTCACACATGCTACGTATTATGGTGCATGCAATTACACCATATAATTGCTTGACAAACTAAGACATCAACATAGAATGATAATAAATTTATATTTGTCCCCGACATTCACCTAAATCAAACAAAATACCTCAAGTAAGCACGTAGACTTTGTTCTCCTTACATATTTCATACCCCCGCTTGGTTTTTTGCATATTTCCATCACAAAAATACTTACCCTCCGTTTGCATGGGGAGCATGGAATGGAATGCAATGGAAAAAAAGAAGAAAGTGTGAAGATTAGAGGAGAAACAATGGAGATGGGAAGGACGAGTCAAACACATATAACATCTTACGATCTTATCAGCTACATAATTAGAATAAATGATTAATTAGAATAAATGATTTGTGCATCAATTATGGATTTGAAATGGAATATTTGGTGGAACTGATAATATAAGAGTTGATGTTGGGATTATAATAGGAAGCCATTTACATGTTTCTAGGCATCAAGAAATAAGATCCAAGTGCGATAGCGTGGAGAGTGGGTGATCTCTCAAATATCACCTAGTTGTGTGTGTTTTTATTAATTATAGGATCCATTTCAGTTTATATAATCTGATGGCAGCCTATATATATGTGTATGTGTGTGTGTTTGTAGCAGGCCTGGACAGGTCTTAAACGATATATGCACTATATGCAAACAATAAAGCACCAAACCAATATCCACATGCTTACATACTTAAGACTCCCCGCAGCCAAAGCGTAATAAATCTTATGCACTTCTTTTAATTTTTGATATTTCTAGAGCATTGTGCGACAGGAGTATCTTGTATGGCTTCTGAGAAGTTTATCAATCTAAATCGTTTATGACAATCCTAATATACCCCTAGATCGATCGCAGTACATTTAGATTTTAAGACAACAAAACCATCACCAAGATCTCTCAAAATGTTCTGACAATTATTTCTTGCTATCATATAACATCTTTATAGCATTCGTGCTAGCAAGATGCCATTGACATATAAAACCAAGAAAATACACACATTGATCCTTTATATTTGCCTCCAAATAATAGGATGCGATACTCGATAAAACTTAAATACCATCGACAAGAAGCTTGCTTGAACCATAAACGGATCCAGTTAATTTACCCACCATATATTTGGATTCTTTGAACATATATTTTAGGTTGTGTCGTATTAATGGATGTAAGGAAGGATAGTAACATACATTCTTGCATAGTAAACACAAAGATCCAATATAACATTTTATTCTCTTCAAATGGAACTCACAAATTATATATATAAGGAGCAAAAAAAGGAGAAATAGGGAACTATCTATGGGGATATAAAGGTCAAGCATTTATATACTAGTGTATTGGACAAATGTAGGCTATGTCCTTTGTTAGTAATTTAAGCACCAGAAGTCGTATCAAAATTATCGACTGTACATGAGTAATACTAATAACGCAGGAAATATCACAAAGTACAAAATGCACATAGTACAGTTAAAGTGTTGCCCTGGAAGTGGCAGGATTTAGGAAGACGTAACATCATTTTCTGACAAAAAATAAAATTAGTAGAAAGGTGAAAGAATTCTGCTCATCACTCATGCAACTGATCTGAGTTCATACTACTTACAGCTATTGTGCAAGCAACATATCCTGGTTTCTCTCGGTGGTCATATCTGGCGCAGAGCAGAACAAATGCACCAAAATACCAAGGGATAGCAGCAAGAAAGAAGCCAATTATGAACCTTCAAAAGACACAAGTCTCCATGATTCAAATATTAATACTACAGATAATAAATTAAAATCTTAACAAAAAACCATCACACCGGCTTCTACAAGAACATCTATACTATAAAACTGATGGATCATGGGATAACCTGTGTTCCGATAATCCAATTTACAGAATTTTGTACAAGATTTTGAATATTAGATACTCCTCCATCCCATTCAATTGTATACAGTTTTTTCTCAATGCTCGACACGCATTTTAAGGTGAATATAAAGTATACTTCCACAATTTATTTTTGAATTTTTCTTTTTATGTATTAAACTTTAAACATCACATTTTTATTTAGAAGAAAAAAATTTAAAAATTATTCTTGGAACTATACTTTAAAGGAGAGTTAAAATGCGTGCCTAGCCCCCGTCCCCAAATGTAGTCAATTTAGTGTTTTCATTAACATTAAAACACTAAATTGACTATAGACTACAGTCCTCTCTAGGAACTTTTAATTTGTTTGTGATATCTTACTACTTCGAAAAGAATGAAAAGGATTATGTACCCTATATTAGTGAATTCTATATGTCCTTCAGGCGGCATTCAAATGAGGTGACAGGTAATTCTCTACTGAGGAATATTAACTTCCGAATTAAATGACAATTTAGGCAAGAAGCGTGACACATCAACCTTGAAAAAGATTGAAAGGTTGCTGATAAAGAGAAGGTAATCTATTTTTCGGCTGTAGCTTAGTTGACTTATGAGTAGCTTGGTAGAGCTTGAATATAAGGTAAAAGTGATGTAATATTATAATTACATTTCATATTTAGGAGAGTAAATATCTCAAGTGTGATGATCCCCCGTAACATATGCTATCTAACCTTTGTAAATATCTTAACCTTTGTAAGCATCAAAGTCACCATAGAACTTCTCCATAGAAACTTAGATTTGAAAAAGACAATTTTGAAACTAGACAATATACAGCAGAAAAATTTGCTCTCAAGGAAAAAGTCAACTTACAGGAACCACGCACATCCAATACCACAGCAAGGAAGACGAGGCTCTCTCATTGGCCTTCCTTCAACAACTGCATAACCTAGAAAACAAATCATATGGCGGGGGCATTGAAATTCAATAAAAAGAATCGTCAACCCATTATCCCAAAAAAAATTGATATTTATTCGAAAGAACATTTCAAAGTACTTCATCTGCTCGCAAGTCAAAGAATTTAGATTCGGGAGCAAAAATTTATGTACACTTCCCATCCACACAAATCATTGTACAAATATGATCACACCCACGTCTCATCCAAATTTTCAGATTCTAAAAATCAAAACATATAAAAATCGGATCCATATAATACTAAAGCATTGATCTTTAACATCAACCAAGATCTGATCCATATAAAAATCTCAACTTTAGCACCTTTATGCCATACAGAAAAGACTAAACTTTGACTTGACTAACAATAATTCATGATCAATTAAATATCATAAAATTCGAATAAAATAAATAAAGTTAAAATATCGAATTAAAAGTTTAATACCTGGAACAGCAGCTTGGTAGCCATGAGCATAGTAGTGTTGTTGTTCACCGGAGGCACCAGGCGGTGGAACAGGGTGGGGAAACCCCATCGCCGGCTGCGGCGGAGGATAGTTAGCTACTCCTTGAAATGTCCCGTACTGCGGCGGCGGTGGTTGTTCATCGTGGTGGTGTTGATATCCACTGCTTCCCTTTCCTTCACCCATACCTGACAATTTGTGTTTATGATTTGTGGGGTTATTTTGTTGATGAAAATTAAGACAATTGTAAAGAAGTAAACGACAGGGTCGTTGATGAAGTGATGATAGAGAGAGATTTATGTTGTGTGTGTTTAGTCGTACTTAAATGATGTGTTTGTGTCTCATCTTCATCCACCTAATTCAAGCCGTCCACGTGGAGGAGTACAGTTGTTTAGACTTCACAATTAATTGATGGCATATTTTTTTTTTCAAATGACGGAGGTCATGAAAATTTTTATCTCGTACAAAATTTTAATCATTGAATTCTGCACTTTCGTGAGTTGATCACACATTTGAACTTGTTTAGCTTCCAATCTAGCTTGATTGGCTTCAATTATAGTTTGTCCGTTAATTATTGGTGTACTTTGTTACTGAATTTTCTGATGAGTAGTCAGTTTGGAAGCAATCAATGATTCTTTGATCTGATTGATTTGAGTAGTAGTTGCTTATTGAGCTGTGTGTAACGATCTGACAACTAAAGTTGATGCTTCCAGATGATTGAGCATTTCAGGATTTGTAATCTTCTGATGTTTTCAGATGTGCAACAGCTTGTCTTCTGGAAATAAGATATGTATCATCTTTCCAATGAGCATTCCAGAGATTATCAAAATAATCTTGCTTCTTATTAGCATCTAACTCTTTCATTTTCTGTTGTCTCACATGCATAGGCATATCTTCAGGGAAGAAAAGATCATCATCAAGATCTATAATAGTATTAGAAATATTAGCTTTTTCACCATCATTAGATTTTTCAATAGCAACCGGATTTTGCACTAATTGTTGAACTTCATCACCAGCTTCAGCATGTAGAATAGAATTAGAAATTGGTGCAGTATGTGATCAAGTAGCTTCAGAAGCTTCCACACCTTCAGCAGTTAACTCCACATCTTCAAGTATTGTAGATAAATGAATTGGAGCTTCGAGACTAACTTCCAGAACCTCAGTTCCTGTAACATGCTGTGATGATTCTGAAATGGATGAAACTTTATGAATGGACTGTTGTGCTACTACATCTTCAGCAACAACAGGGATATTCTCAAGTGATGGTAAAGTAGAGTAAATGGATTATTTTTCAACAAAAACAGGGATTGTCTCATGTGGTGAAATAGTAAAATGTATGGACTGCAAGAAAGTATCAATACTTAGACTTGAAGGGAGATTAATAGCCCTTGGTACATCATAGTTTTCTTGATGTTCAACAGACTATTGTTCAACATCTGTTTATTTAGTACTCTTATCACCTGCAAACATATAACAATTAAAACTTAATCTCTCTATTCTTTTAAAGTAGTCTCACTACTCCTCACACCATACATCTCATGACTTTTAATAGTTAGAGCTTCCTCACAACGATTACTAAATCATATCTCTCATCTACCTCTTCTTTTACCCGGATGGATCCTACCTCTCTTAAATTCTGTTTTTCTCTCAATCTTTTCACACATCTCACAAAAAAAGGCTCAGAAAGATTTTCCTACAGAAATAAAAGGTGGCTAAAGAAGGGTGATATGTGGTCATACAACTAGAGGTAGTACTTAAATAAGGTCTAGAAGTAATCATACCAACAAGATTTATATCATGAAAAATAAATGCTGAAAAGACTGAATCAATATTTAGAATAAATGTTGATAAAGTAATAACAGTATTTATACCGTGTGAATACACAATTAAGCTCACAATTGATATTGTGGTTATGATAGTTGTTGTTCATCAATAATGAGAACTTCATTTAAATTGGAGAGGATTTGATCAGATTACTGTCATGTACCATGATCTCAAACCTTGTTCTTCTTGCAAAGAACTAACACTTGAATGTGTTTATTGAAAGCTATCACAGAGTCTTCAATAAAAACTGATGAAACCTCTATGTCTCTATTAGTATCATTAAAATCTATCTCAGCAAGTAGTCTCTAACCAACTAAATGTTGATTCTCAGTGGTGAGCACAATTCAAAACTTATGTCACTTGATTTTTGGCAACATTTGAGAAAAGAATTCAAGTGTTCCAATTGTGAGAAGAAATTTAATATATATATGATGTGCAATGTTAAAAAATGAGTGTGAACAACTTTCTTGATGAGAAAAAGAAAGTTTCAAAGAATTTGGATAGAATGCAACACTCAAAGATTATAATTCTTGTGAACTCAGAATTAAATCTTTCATAAATTCCTTCTTTAACAACAGTTACTTCCTGTAGCGTGCTTAATCTGTACTGAAGTGATCACATGCACTTAAACAGGGATTAATTTATTCACATGCACTATTAAAAACATCTAAATTTAAGCATGTTGTACTGATTTGGATATTAACAGATAAAAGCATTCAAGTACACACAAGATAGTAAACAATTATTCACTTAAAAGAATCAAAGAAGGCAAAAACATTTTCATTAATCATTAAGAAGCAAAGTACAAGATTTCATAGAATTTTAAACATAAAATCCTAATACAATCTAACTACTCGGACTTCTTCTGCCTCTTTGCTGCTTGCTCCGCCCTCATCGCTCTGCGGTGATAAATCCTACTCATTGTGTCTATAAGTGAGATGATATTCTCTTGCAGCTCAAGAGTTGCTTGACGAGCACGTTCTGCTAATTCAGCACAGAGTTATTCTTTAAGAAGAACTTCTCCGGTAAAGAAATGTAGTTCCAACTGATCATCCCAAGAGAGATGATCATAGACTGAATTTGGAACTTCATTTGGGTGGTAGACTTCACCACCAATACAAACCTTAAGTCCCTGGATCAATGTACATCTTTTCATCACTAGGATTAAATATCGGTAGATAGCATCCACCACTTCGTGTGTGAAACTGGGGTTGAACCATTTTTTATTAGTGAGTATGTGAATAAATTATTGAAAAGATAATGAGTTGAGTATGAAAAAGGCAGTGAGTAGTTTTGGGAGGTGTTGTATTTATAGAAGAGAGGTTTAGAAACTGAAGGGACTCTTTTATTAACCATGTAATAACTAACCATAATACAAATACACGATTACACGTATTTAGGCAAACAAAAAGTAACCTCTCTCTTCAGATTCCTATTCTCAATGTAAATACTCAACTATTACTAGATACTTGCATCAGTAGCTAACCCATTTAAGCAATTAAAAGATATTCCACTAACTCACTGATTAATTAAAAATAATGCGTAACTATTTATTCCGAATAAATTCAAAATAATCAATGAAGTATAACAGTCAATCATCTTTCGACCATTATCAGTATTTTAATTATGACAATCAGGATTTATTAGTCAAAACTGGGTTGACTAATATCAGAATTTATCACTACTGACAGAACCTATTAGTCAAAGCAAGTTTAACTAATAACAGAACATGTACGCATAATCAGTAGTTTAACATGCAATTTTTACATAAGATCATTTAGCACAATTTGCATGTTATCATGACATCAATATTTATCACAAAAATCAGTATCTGACAAGTACTGACACATGATAAGATACCATGCTTCAAAAATATTAGTAGTCTTAATTATCAGAGTCTGAGAATTGTCCTGATGTCATTCCCAATTCATTCACCAATCTTGTGAAACAGAGAGGCTTGGTGAATATATCTGCTACCTGCTGATCTGTTGAAACAAAGACCAATTCCACTGTACCAGCTTCCACATGTTCCCTTATGAAATGGTACCTGATACTGATGTGCTTAGTCATTGAATGCTACACTGGATTTCCCGTTATTGCAACATCACTTTGATTATCATAATATATAGGAATAGAAGAATAGTATAACCCATAATCTATCAGTTGATTCTTCATCCATAGAATCTGAGTACAACAGCTTCCTGCAGCAATGTATTCTGCTTCAGCAGTTGATGTGGAAAATGACTTTTATTTCTTGCTATACCAAGAAACCAATCTGCCACCAAGATATTGGCAGTTTCCAGAAGTGCTTTTCCTGTCTATTTTGCATCCTGCAAAATTAGCATAATCCCAGATTCATGGTGCCTTTGAGATACTTAAAAATTCTTTTCACAGCTAACATATGAGGTTCTCTAGGATCATCTTGGAACCTTGCACAAAGACAGGTAACATACATGATATCAGGTCTACTAGTAGTAAGATATAGGAGTGAGCCGATCATACCTCTGTAGTTAGTTATATCTACTGAAGAACTAGTACTTAAATCTAATTTGGTTGCAATGGCCATGAGAGTTGATGCAGTTGAGCAGTCTTGCATTCTAAATCTTTTGAGTAGATTCCTGGTGTATTTGGATTGATTTATGAAGATTCCTTCATCAGTCTGTTTAACTTGTAACCCCAGAAAATAACTCAGTTCTCCTATCATACTCATTTGATACATGGACCGCATTAGCTTTGCAAATCTCTAACATGTTTATCATTAGTAGATCCAAAAATGATATCATTAATATATATATGTACTAATAACAAGTCCTTACCATGATATTTATAAAAGAGAGTTTTTTTCAATTATACCTCTTATTAAACCACTCTCTAGCAGAAATAGAGCAAGTGTTTCATACCAGGCCCGTGGAGCTTGCTTCCGTCCATAGAGTGCTTTATCCAGTAAGTAGACATGATCCAGATATTTTGGATCAATGAACCCTGGAGGTTGTTCAACATAAACTTCCTCTTCGAGTTCTCCATTTAAGAATGCACTCTTCACATCCATTTGGAACACCTTAAACTTCTTGTGAGCAGTATAGGCAAGAAAGATTTTAATTGCCTCAAGCCTTGCAACTGGAGCAAATGTCTCATCATAATCAATGTCTTTTTGTTGTGAGTAACCCTTTGTAACCAGTCTTGCTTTATTCCTTGTAATAATGCCCTCACTGTCAGTTTTGTTTCTGAATACCCACTTTGTGCCAAATACAGATCTGTTATTTGGTCTTGGCACAAAAGTCCAGACTTTATTCCTTTCAAATTCATTGAGGTCCTCTTGCATTGCTGTAACCCAGTGAACATCTTGCAGAGCTTCTTCAGCCTTCTTAGGTTTAGTTTGAGATAGAAAAAAATGGTAGAGATATTCATTCTGAGTGGCTTTTCTTGTTCTTATACCACTGTTAGGGTTTCCAATGATTAAGTCAAGTGTGTGTGACTTAGACCATTTTCTTGCATATGGAAGTTGACTCATTGAAGGCGAACCTCCCCCTTGATCCATGAACTCTCTGTTATTTCTTTGATTAGTACCACTATTGTTTCCTGATGCTCCTGTTGCGTGGCATTTATGACACTTTATTGCGCTCCGTAAAGCTTTGAATTGGTGTAAATATACTCATGTTATTGGTGTTTTAATGTGTTTTCTAGTGTTTTTGCATTTTCAGGCATTCTTCAGGTAATCAGGTGAATTAGCATTGTTTTGGTGCTAATTTAGTGTTAGGAAGGTGTTGGAATAAAAGCTCTTGGGAAACTGGCTCAATTCAACAAGAAAAAAGAAGAAGTCGGAATTTTGCATAGAAGGCCAGCGCGCTCGCGCTGTCAAAGTGTGCCCGTGCTGTCAAAGCGTGCCTGCGCTTTCAAAGCGCGCCTGCGCTGTCAAAGCGCGCGCCTGCGCCCAAACTACAGAAAGCCAACGCCCGCGCCGATCAAGCGCGCGGCCACGCCGTGTCGGGATATTAATATCCTGATTCTACTTGGCTTTTGAGAGGAAGACTTCTACTCTGCATAGGGCTGCTATATATATACATACTTAAAGCTCGTTTTTTAGAGAGATATAACAGAGCTGAAGGAGAAGACGGCAAGAGACCTATAGCATAATTCAACAAAGGCGAAGACGATCTAGTTTATTCTTTTAAATCTTTGTTTTGAGTTGTAATCTTGGATGCTCGTTTCTTGTTTTGTTGAACCTATACTCTTGTGTTATACTTTGTTTATTATTCGTTATAAAGACTACGTTTATTATACCATGCTTTCATTGGAACCCACATTGATGATGAGTCTGATCATGGGCTAATCGTTATCGTGGGGTTCTAGCAGATTTATTTATTGATTTCTTTAGTTGATTTGTTTCAATGCCTTAGTATGTGGTGATTGTATGATAACTAGTATTGGTTGTGCTTATTCGTCTTGTGAGCGTCGCAAACTTATAAGATAGTGTGTTAATTCTTAATGAAGCGAAAATGAATTTAAGGATTTAGAACTTGCCATGCTAGTATAGGTTCATGTATTTGTTATGCATGATTCGTAGGTAAGTTTAACCATCTTACTTGCCCTATGTAATCAAGATATATAACTTGTGCTTAAACCTTTATGTTGTCAAATTTTATAGACATATAGGGTCTCAATATAATTGGTGTATATTCAGCTTCTATCTATTTTATGGATGTCTGGTAGTATGGTATTCATACAACGAAAGTTGGTGTTTATCAGTTTCGTGTTATCTGATTAGTGTCATCACCATTACATGCTAAGGTTAAGAACAAAAAGGCTATTGAATGAAGTATTTAATGAACTTAGAATCCCATGTTTGTCATATATATTAATTCAATCATTCTTATTCTCTTAGATATAATTGTTAGTTTAATTCTTAGTTATAAATAATCCCAATTTGTTATCGTCTTAGCATTGAATAATAATCATACAATGTTGCATAAGTGCATAAATTATAAAGTTAACCTAAACCAGTCTCTGTGGGAACGAATCTGATTTAAATCTTATACTACTTGCGATTGCGAACGCGTATACTTGCGTGTACTTTAGCGCGTATTTAGCGACTAACAAGTTTTTGGCGCCGCTGCCGGGGACTCGGTGTTAATTTTTGGTTTATTTGTTTGTCATCAGTGGTCGTTAAAGTTCATTGACTCGGACATTGTTACTTATCTATTTCCTTGTCTTATTTCAGGTGCTCTAGCGAGCGTGTATGCATAGGCGTTCGCGGTCTCGTAAGAGAACTCTGGATAAGGCCGAGGAAGAAGTTGTAGTGGTTCGAAGGGATGTTTTTAAGAAGAAGAGAAGTTATAAGAAGAAAAGAAAGTTGAGGAACCAGTTTTAGTAGTGATGGGAGATCAAGCAAAAATCTTAAGGCCTTGATGGACTATTCTCGGCCTAAGATCAATGAAAATCAGTCAAGCATCATCAGACCAGCCATCTCGGCTAACGCTTTTGAGATCAAGTCAAGCATGATTCAGATGATACAGAACTCAATTCAGTTTGGGGGTTCTCCTACTGAAGACCCCAACATGCACATCAGGGATTTCATCGAGATCCGCGACACTTTCAAGTTCAATGGTGTGACTGAAGATGCTATCAAGCTGCGACTCTTTCTATTCTCTCTGAGGGACAAAGCAAAGTGCTGGTTACATTCTCTACCACCAGGATCTATCACCACTTGGGAAGATCTGGCTCAAAATTTTCGCACTAAATTCTTTCCTATGGCGAAGACTGCTGCAATCAGGAATGCTCTTACTCAGTTTGCTCAGCAAACTGGAGAATCTCTGTGTGAGGCTTGTGATCGATATAAGGAGATTCTAAGGAAGTGCCCATACCATGGCATGCCTTATTAGATGATTATAAACTATTTCTAGAATGGATTGGGTGCTACTTCTAGACCCATGCTCGATGCAGTATTAGGAGGAGCCTTGTGGGCTAAGAGCTACGACGAAGCTTATGAATTGATTGAACTGATGGCTGCTAATGAATACCAGAATCCTAACCAGAGATTGACTTAGGGAAAAGTAGCAGAAATTCTGGAGTTGGATGCAGCAACTGCTATAGCTGCCCAACTTAAGGCTTTGACGATGAAGGTGGACACTTTGACTAACTATGGAGTTAATCAAATCTCTAGTGTCTGTGAGCTTTGTGCTGGTGCCCATGAGACTGATCAGTGTGTTATTTCTAGTGAATCAGCTCAGTTCATGAGCAACTTTCAGCGATCGCAGCAAGTCAGCCACCTATCATCCTAACAACCGTAATCATCTTAATTTCAGCTGGAACAACACTCGGAACGCTGTTCAATAGCCTTATCAACAGTATCCAGCTAAGCAGTACAACCCCCCTAGTTTTCAGCAACCGCAATATGCACCAAGAAAGCAACTCCAGCTACCACAAGCTAATGAAAAATCTGAATTAGAGGAGTTGAAGCTTATGTGCAAGAGCCAAACTGTTTCTATAAAGACCTTGGAAAATCAAATTGGACAAATTACCAATGCCTTGCTAAATCGTTAACCTGGTACACTACCTAGTAACACTGAAGTGCCAGGAAAGAGGGAAGCTAAGGAGCAGGTAAAGGCAATCACTTTAAGGTCTGGAAAGGTTGCCAATCCCGAACTAACTCAAGTTTTGACTGAAGAAGCTGGGGCTGAAGAAGAAGTAGAGCAGCAGGAAGCTGAAGTGGAACCAAGGAAGACTAATATTGAGCACACTCCTCCTGAGGGTAGTATAGGGGAGAAACAGATCTATCCTCCACCGCCTTTTCCTAAGCGGCTGCAGAAGAAAAAGCTGGACAAGCAATTTGAGAAGTTTCTGGAGGTGTTCAAGAAACTTTATATCAAAATACCTTTCACTGAGGCTCTTGAGCAGATGCCTAGTTATGCAAAGTTTATGAAAGGTATTCTCTCTCGAAAAGTGAAGCTAGATGATTTAGAGATTGTCGCTCTTACGGAGGAATGCAGTGCTTTGTTGCAACAGAAGTTACCTCTAAAGCTTAAAGATCCAGGAAGCTTCACTATTCCATGTACTATTGGAAAAGTGTCTTTTGACAAATGCTTATGTGACTTGGGAGCCAACATCAATCTGATGCCTTTGTCAATCTTTAAGCAGTTGGACTTACCTGATCCAAAACTGACTTATACGACTTTGCAGTTGGTCGACCATTCTATTACATATCCGTGAGGTATTATGGAGGATGTCTTGGTCAAGGTTGATAAACTCATCTTCCCTGCTGATTTCGTAATTCTTAATTTCAAGGAGGATAAGAAGATTCCCATAATTTTGGGAAAACCTTTCTTGGTGACTGGCTGAACCTTGATAGATGTGTAGAAGGGTGAGCTTACAATGCTAGTGCTGGATCAGGATGTAACTTTTAATGTGTTCAATGCTATGAAATTTCCTACGAAAAATGAGGAGTGCTTAAAGGTGGAGTTGGTCGATCCTGCGGTGACTTCGGAACTTGATCAATTGCTGAGGTCCGATGCCTTAGAGAAGGCCTTATTGGGAAATTCAAATAGTGAAGATGACGAAGGTGAAGAACAATTGCACTATCAGAATGCTTCTCCCTGGAAGAGGAAGATTGATATGCCTTTTGATTCTCTTAGAATGGAGGAATTGAACAAAGCTTTTAAACGCCTGAACCCATCTATTGAGGAAGCGCCCACTCTTGAGCTTAAGCCTTTACCTGAGCATTTGAGGTATGCATTTTTAGGTGATGAATCTACTTTGCCTGTTATTATTTCATCTGACCTTTAAGGTAGTGACGAGGAGAAGCTTTTTAGAATTTTAAGAGAGTTCAAATCGGCAATTGGGTGGACTATAGCAGATATCAAGGGAATCAGGCCTTCTTATTGCATGCATAAAATTCTGCTAGAAGAAGGTATTAAGCCTACAGTTGAGCAGCAAATAAAACTTAATCCGATCATAAAGAAAGTAGTGAAGAAGGAAATTCTTAAGTGGCTGGACGCTGGGATTATATATCCCATTTCTGACAGTTCTTAGGTGAGTCCAGTTCAGTGTGTACCGAAGAAAGGACGTATCACAATTTTTGCTAATGAGAAAAATGAGCTCATTCCTACTCGAACAGTCACGAGATGGAGAGTTTGTATGGACTACAGCAAGACGAATAAGGCCACTAGGAAGGATCACTTCCCTTTGCCTTTTATTGACCAGATGCTCGACAGATTGGCTGGTCACGAGTACTACTGTCTGCTGGATGGCTATTCGGGTTAAAATCAGATTTGTATCGCTCCAGAAGATCAGGAGAAGACTACCTTCACTTGTCCATTTGGTACTTTCGCCTTAAGACGAGTTTCTTTTGGTCTGTGTGGTGCATCAACCACATTTCAGAGATGTATGATAGCCATCTTTTCTGATATCATTGGCCAGAATGTGGAGGTGTTCATGGACGACTTCTCTGTATTTGGCGATTCTTTTGATGAATGCTTGCAAAATTTTGGACACATTCTCAAGAGGTGTGTTTAGACCAATCTGGTTCTCAATTGGGAGAAATGTCACTTTATGGTGCGACAAGGCATTATTATTGGGCAAAGGTTTCTAGTAAGGGTCTTGAGGTGGATAAAGCTAAAGTAGGGGTCATTGAGCATCTTCCTCCACCTATTTCTGTTAAGGGAATTCACAGTTTTCTTGGTCATGCAGATTTCTATAGGCGTTTGATCAAAGACTTTTCAAAGATTTCGAAGCCATTGTGCAGTTTGCTAGAGAAAGATGTCCCTTTCAAGTTTGATGACGAGTGCCTTGCGGCTTTTGAGACATTGAAGAAGAGTTTAATCACGACACCTATCATAATTGCACCTGATTGGAATGAACCTTTTGAGATGATGTGCGTTGCAAGTGACTATACAATTGGAGCAGTTATTGGGCAGAGAAAGAACAACATATTTCATGTGGTTTACTACGCTAGTAAGACTCTGAATGGTGCTTAATTGAATTATACTACTACGGAGAAAGAACTTTTGGCTATTATCTATGGTTTTGAGAAATTTCAATCTTATCTACTTGGGACTAAAGTGACAGTTTTTACTGATCATGCTGCAATTCGTTATCTCGTCTCAAAGAAGGACTCGAAGCCTAGATTGATTAGATGGGTTCTTTTGCTTCAAGAATTTGAATTAGAGATCAAGGACAGAGAGGGGACTGAAAATCAAGTTGATGATCATCTCTCGCGTTTAGAGAACCCTAATGCTACTTCACTGGACAAGATATTGATAAATGAGTCTTTCCCCGATAAGCAGTTGTTTGGAGTGCAAGAAGAATAACCATGGTTTGCAGATATTGTGAACTACCTTGTGAGTAATATCATGCCTCCCAACTTATCATATGCTCAAAGGAAGAAGTTTCTACATGAAGTGAAATGGTATATGTGGGATAAGCCGTTTCTTTTTTGTCAAGGAGCAGGCCAAATCATCAGCTGATGTATTCCTTACTGCGAAACGGGGGGATCTTACGAGATTCCCACTCAACAGCTTATGAAGGACACTATGGTGGAGAAAAGACAGCAGCTCGTATTCTTCAAGCAGGGTTCTTTTGGCCGACCTTGTTTAAAGATGCTCACCAGTTTGTTCTGAAATGTGATCGATGTCAACGTATGGGTAATATGTCTAAGAGGGTTGAGATGCCCCTTAATGTGCTTCTCGAGGTTGAAGTCTTCGATGTTTGGGGAATTGACTTCATGGGTACATTTGTCTCATCTTGTAATAATCAATACATCTTGTTGGCGGTTGATTATGTGTCAAAATTGGTGGAAGTTAAGGCGTTGCCAATGAATGATGCGAAGGTTGTGCTTAATTTTCTTCACAAGCAGATTTTTACGAGGTTCGGAACTCCAAGAGTCATAATCAGTGATGAGGGGTCGCATTTTTGTAATCGCAAGTTCACTGCTATGATGCAAAGGTACAATGTGAATCATCGCATTGCTACGGCTTATCATCCTCAGACTAATGATCAAGTTGAGGTATCGAACATAGAGATCAACCGCATTTTAGAGAAACTTGTGTGTCCATCGAGAAAAGATTGGTCTTTGAAGCTTAACGAAGCTGTTTGGGCGTATAGAATAATATACATGACTCCATTGGGAATGTCGCCATTTCAGTTGGTTTATGGTAAGGGGTGTTATTTGCCTGTGGAGCTCGAACATAAGGCGTATTGGGCTTTGAAGAAATTGAATCTTGATTTGGATGCAGCTAGAAAAAAGAGGATGCTTCAATTGAATGAACTAGACGAGTTTCGACTTCAAGCTTATGAGAATAACAAATTGTATAAGGAGAAAGTCAAGAGGTGGCACGATAGGGGTCTAGTGCTCAAATCATTTGTGCTGGGGCAACAAGTTCTTTTGTTTAACTCTCGACTCCGTCTTTTTCCTGGAAAGTTGAAGTCAAGGTGGTCAGGGCCCTTCATAATCAAAACTGTGTTTCCACATGGAGCGATGGAAGTTTTGAAAATGAACCCGGCCAAGCATTCAAGGTTAATGGTCAGAGGTTGAAGCATTACTATGGTGACACGGCAAACCGCGAGGTGGTTAGTGTTGTTTTATTGTCCATTTGAGCTCAAGTTTCTACGTTAAGCTAACGACGTAAAACAAGTGCTTCTTGGGATGCAACCCAAGTTTGTTATACATTACTAGGTAGAGGAAGCAAGAAGAAAGGAGAAAAACACAAAAAAAATCAGAAAAAGAAAAAAATTCAGGGTAAACTTCAGTAGCCAAGCGCGCCCGCGCTGATATAGCGCGCGGTCGCGCTATTTTTCCAGAAGGTAAGCGCGCCCGCACTGATCTAACGCGCGCCCACGCTGATCTAGCGTGTGCCCGCGCCGATTTAGCAGAGGGTGAGCGCGCCCGCGCCGGGGTCCCGACTTAGAATAAATAAAAACAGCAGTCTGAAGAGTAAAAAACGGGATTTTGCTACAAAATCAATTTCAAACCGAATTTTACTCTTCCAAATCCCAAATTTCCCTCTCCAAATCAAATCCATTATTCCCACAATTCCCATAATCAATTCCCACATCTATTCCATATCTAACCCTCTTGTCACCACCTATATATACACACACTTATACATAAACTTCTCCACCACTTCAAAAATTCTCAAACACAAAAATCTCTCAAATACTTAGCTTTTATTCTCTCTTATTCAATCCCAATGACACCCAAGAGACAAAGAACTCAAGTAAGTAGCAATACCACCGATTCTTCATCTACAAGTGGTGTGAGACCAAGGTTTTCTACTCCAGAGGCTGAAGAGGAGTACACGAGGCTTCTCTCGAAGCCTATTGCAAAGGAGCTAGGTTTTCTGCCATCAGAGAAGGATGGTAAGTTGTTGGAGATGATTCTGGAGATGGGCTGGGTTCTTTTTTATGAGGCTCCCGCTGCTGTGCCCATGAGTGTTGTGCGAGAGTTTTATGCTAATGCGAAGGCGGAGAAGAATGGCTTCACGGTGGTTTGGGGGATGACTGTGGAGTATAGTATGGATGCGATAAGGAAGGTGATTGAGCAGCCCGCGAGGAAGCCCGGTCAAGACACTTGGAACGATAAGACTCCAGAGGACTTTAATCCGGATCTGATCGTTACTACTCTTTGTGTGCCTGAGACTCACTAGAAGTTCAAGAGGGGCACAACTGATTACTCCATGTTCCCTGTGTCGTGCATGAACAGGTTTGCATGGGCTTGGAACTCGTTTATTTGTGCTAACATCATACCATCATCACATGTGCATGAGATTACTGTGGAGCGTGCTCGTCTGCTTTGGGGTATTCTTCAGGGCGATTATATTGATTTGGGGATGGTTATACATCAGGGGATTTTGAGGTTCTTGAGAGGAGGTATTACGGGTTCTATACCCTATGCGTCCGTTGTGATGAAGTTATGCATGGCAGTTGGTGTTCATTGGCCCGCACATGAGCAGATGCAGCTTCCCAGTGCTCCTATCGACAGTTCTACACTGTTGAGTATGCAGGAGTGGTATGAAAGGAAGCCCGATCCTAAGGGACTTGATTATTCATATGATCATCTGCCAGGTGGTAGACCAGCGGATCAGACTTTCGCGGGAGGTTCTTCGCAGGCCCGTCGAGCAGCTTGAAGAGCTCAGTTAGGAGAGGAGGCTGGTCCATCGCAGCAGCAACAACAGGAGAAGGCTGGAGCAGAGGTTGGAGCTAGCTTGAGTTCGACGCAGTATAGGCGTCTAGCGAGGAGGATGGATGCGATGCACGACATCCATAGTCGGTTAACACGTGATCTCACCCAGGCACTTGGGACTGCATTTAGAGCCACCGGTGTTGACATCCAGTGGTCAGTATTTGGTGAGGACGCCGTGTATCCACCTCCAGACACACCTGACACTCCACCCGTTGAGGATGATGATCCTGATTCGGAGTAGGTATGCCTGATTCCTTACTATTACCTTCACTGATGACAGTGAATTTTTTAGTTTGGGGTAGTAGTTGAAAGAATATGTTTGTGTGAGTCGCATGTAGTTGCATATTCATGATAGTTTAGTTCATGTAGTTACATATTTTTCCATGTAGTAGTTTTTTATTGCAATTGCATAATAACATGATCCCTTAGATAATTTTTCCGGCCAACTTGTGACATTGATGCTAGTGTAGTGATCTCGTATTTTGGTGATGTTAAGTCTTATCGAATTGATTTGCATGCTAGAAATATCTGTATTTCACTAAGTTTATAGGTTGCTAAAGTGCTAGATCATGGTCATGGTTTATTTGTTTGTCGAGGTTTAATCGCTTGTTTATATTTAGAAGTTAGGATATTCTTTTAATAATAAATTAGCTTGGATATTTAAAAATTAGAGAAAATTAGATTTCATTGCTAGTTGTTGTGGCTAGGTGTCAAATGGATAGTAGTCGACTCATATTTATATGAGTAATCTAGGGTTGAGTGAGATGGAGTGAAACACACTCGTTCAGAAATTTGTGAAAAAAAAGAAAAAAATGAGAAAACAAGGAAAAAAAAGTGTTATGTATAATTGATCACGAGTGGGCTCTTTAGTACTCGAGTTATTAAGTTCTTAGGGGACTTTGTGCCTAGTGACCTAATGCTTTTATAGTCTGGGATCCGCTAACCTAACGCTCGCTACGTGGGTACTATTGTATAAGTCTTTTGTGGACATCACTCATTGCACGATTAAATAAGCATATTTGTGTTGTTTTATTATGAATAAAAGCATGAATCCATGTAAACTCCAATATAAGAATTGAAGTGTTAAAAGTTATTTTGAGTCTAGCTTTTATTCTATTTATAACCTTTTGATTTCTTTGATGAGTAGTGAGTTATGACTATTGATCTAGTTGCGATAGTATATCTATAAGCATCTTCACACACGCACGTCTCTGGGTTGTAGATTGATTTGTGAGATATGATTGATCTTTATGCGAATAATTGTATTTGTTGAGATGTTGTTTATTGATTGGTTTAGTTATTCTATGGGGATCGTTGCATACATTTAGTTACATTCATGCATTTTTATTTCTTGTTCTTTGAGTCTGTTTATGCTTGAGAACAAACATCGATTCAAGTTTAGGGTATGTTGAGTGGCATTTATGACACTTTATTACGCTCCGTAAAGCTTTTAATTGGTGTAAATGTACTCAAGTTATTGGTATTTTAATGTGTTTTCTAGTATTTTTTGCATTTTCGGGTATTCTCCAGGTAATCAGGTGAATTAGCATTGTTTTGGTGCTAATTTGGTGTTAGGAAGGTGTCTGAATAAAAGCTCTTGGGAAACCGACTCAATTCAGCAAGAAAAAGAAAGAAGTCAGAATTTTGCATAGAAGGCCAGCGCGCCCGCGCTGTCAAAGCACGCGCCCGCGCCCAAACTATAGAAAGCTAGTGCGCCCACGCTGATCAAGAGCGCCGCCGTGCCGTGTTGAGATATTAAAATCCTGATTCTACTTGGCTTTTGAGAGGAAGACTTCTACTCTGCATAGGGTTGCTCTATATATACATACTTAAAGCTCGTTTTTCAGAGAGATATAACAGAGCTGAAGGAGAAGACGACAAGAGACCTATAGCACAATTCAACAAAGGTGAAGACGATCTAGTTTATTCTTTTGAATCTTTGTTATGAGTTGTAATCTTGGATGCTCGTTTCTTGTTTTGTTGAACCTATACTCTTGTGTTATACTTTGTTTATTATTCGTTATAAAGACTACGTTTATTATACCATGCTTTCATTGGAACCCACATTGATGATGAGTCTGATCATGGGCTAATCGTTATCGTGGGGTTCTAGCGGATTTATTTATGTATTTCTTTAGTTAATTTGTTTCGATGCCTTGGTGTATGGTGATTGTATGATAACTAGTATTAGTTGTTCTTATTCGTCTTGTGAGCGTCACGAACTTATAAGATAGTGTGTTAATTCTTAATGAAGTGAAAGTGAATTTAAGGACTTAGAACTTGCCATGCTAGCATAGGTTCATGTATTTGTTATGCATGATTCGTAGGTAATTTTAACCATCTTACTTGCCCTATGTAATCAAGATAGATAACTTGTGCTTAAACCTTTATATTGTCAAATTCTATAGACATATAGGGTCTCAATATATTGGTGTATATTCAGCTTTTCTCTATTTTATGGATGTCTGGTAGTATGGTATTCATACAATGAAAGTTGGTGTTTATCAGTTTCGTGTTATCTGATTAGTGTCATCACCATTACATGCTAAGGTTAAGAACGAAAAGGCTATTGAATGAAGTATTTAATGAAGTTAGAATCCCATGTTTGTCATATATATTAATTCAATCATTCTTATTCTCTTAGATATAATTGTTAGTTTAATTCTTAGTTATAACCAATCCCAATTTGTTATCGTTTTAGCATTGAATAATAACCATACATTGTTGCATAAGTGCATAAATTATAATATTAACATAAACCAGTCTCTGTGGGAACGAATCTGATTTAAATCTTATACTACTTGCGAACGCGTATACTTGCATGTATTTTAGCATGTGTTTAGCTACTAACAGCTCCCCCTAAATCAATGTTCCCGTTTTTATCAGTATTTGACTCATCATAATTTGAGGAAGATGAGTCTGATGATCTTTCTACTGATTTCTCTTGAGTTGAATCACTTGTAGTAGTCTCTGGATTTGAGTCATGTTGTTCCCCCTCAACATATGCTTCGGTGTTAGAAGTATTTCCACTGTTTTATGGAACCTCGGAGCTTTAAGTGATATCAGGACTTACGGTATCAAAGTCAGGACTTAAAAGTTCAGCATAAGGTACTTCATTTTCAAATCTCAATTTGTTATGGTTATCTGCATCTTCTAGACCTGTTATCTTCTTGTTATCAAAAGATACATGTATAGATTTCATGACTGTTCTTGTTCTCAGATTGTAAACTCTGAAGGCTTTTGTGGATAATGAATATCCCACAAAAATTCCTTTATCAACTTTCAGATCAAACTTGGTCAGCTGTTTCGGATGAGTTTTGAGAACAAAACGCTTACAACAAAAATATGAAAGTACTTCAAATATGGCTTCTTTCCCTTCACCATCTCAAATGGTGTTTTTCTATGCTTGTTGATCAATGTTGCATTTTGTGTAAAGTAAGCAGTTTGCACAGCTTCAACCCAGAAGTAGGTAAGCAATCTTGCTTCCTCTAGCATGGTTCTTGTAGCTTCTATCAGAGTTCTATTCTTTCTTTCAATAACTCCATTTTAATGTGAATTCCAGGAGAAGAAAACTCTTGTTTTATCCCCTTGAGTTTGCAGAACTCTTTCATAGAGCTATTCTTGAATTCAGTTCCATTATCACTTCTGATGATCTTCACTTTGTATGTTGATCCTTTTTCCAGCTCCCTCACGTGAGCAAGAAGAATGGATGGAGATTCATTCTTGGTGTGCAGAAAATACACCCATGTGTATCTTGTATATTCATCAACAATTACGAGTGCATACCTCTTCTTGGCAATTGACATAATATTCACTGGACCAAAGAGATTAATATGAAGAAGATGATATGGTTCAAGGATGGAGGATTCAGTTTTACTCTTGAAAGAAATTTTACTTTGCTTGAATTTCTAGCATGAGTCACATAAGACATCAGGAGTAAAAAGTGCATTGGGGAATCCTCTTACAAGATCTTTCCTCACAAGTTCATTGATATTGTTGAAGTTGAGGTCAGAAAGTCTTTTATGCCAGTTCCAGCTGTCTTCCACAGCTGCTCCACTCAGTAGAAAAACTTCTGAATCGTCAATACTTGTGGAGACCTTGGATTCATATAAACTACCATGTCTTACCCAGTCAATACAATCTTGCCATCAGACTTACTGACAATTTCACAATGCTCCTCATAGAAATTGACATGGTAACCTCTGTCACAAATTTGACTCACACTGATCAGATTATGCTTAAGTCCTGCAACTAGAGCTACATTTTCAATGATAACATTTCCAACTTTGATTTTGCCATATCTTAAGTTTTTTCCTAAATTGCCATTTTACCATAAATGCTTGGGTCAGCCTTCTCCTCAAATTCTGATAGAAGGGATTTATAACCAGTCATATCCTGAGCATCCACTGTCCAAGACTAGAACATTCCTCTTGTCACCCTGCAATCAGTAATTTGAATCAATTAGGGTTTTTAAGGACCTGAACTTGCTTGGATCCTTTGGCCTTTTTAAGTTTGTTAACATATGCAGCAAAAGACTTTTTATCAGATTTTATGTTAACATCCTTACTATCAGTATTTATACATGCAGAAACAGATTTTGCTTTAATTAAAGAGGGTTTTAGTTTATAATAATCATAATACAAACTGTGATACTCTTTACATGTATAAATAGAGTACCAAACACTACCATAATGAAAACAAGTAATCTGTGGTTTATATCTAACTGTTCTATTCCTAAACTCAGATTTGGAAGGAACATCATTTATCTTTTTATTCTTCTTGCAAGAATTAGCAAGATGATTAGTGCTACCACATTTTGAACAGGTCTTTCTAGGTGTATTAGGAGGAGTTACATAATTTCCATTCTTATTAACACCTACCTTGCCATTCATATTTTTCCTAGACCTTTTCCTCTTGTCTTTCATCTGTAGATCCTTCAGCTTTTGATTAAGTTGTTTTAGAGTCATTGAACCAATATTTACTGATTTTATGTGAACTTGTTCACTCTTATCAGTAATTAAGTTTGATCTAGGTGCTGAGGTTGTACCTTCCTCATGGATTGACTTAACATAATTAACCCTTGGATTAAAATCAATGGTCTTTATATGAACCTTGTTCAGTTTGACCTTGCTATCAGTTTTTATTGGTTTTGTTCTCTCAGTTTCTTTTCCACTTTTCTTATCAGAATTAGATCTAGCTGAATATCATAATCCTAATCCCCAACAGCCATTCTCTAAAATTTCCCGAGTTGAATTTCCTGAGTTAGCCCAAAGTTTAATAACTTCTCTTTCTTTTGCTAGCTCCTTCTCTAGATAAGCATGTTCTTCTAACAATTTTTCTTTAAAATTAACAACATTATCTCTTTCTTTTTGAATTTCTAGCATAGAAAGCAACTCAATTTCTAGGTGATCTTCATTTTCTTTAACACAGAGTTTTCACTCTTGATTCTATTATTCTCTGAGGTTTGATCGCTATAACTAACATGCAAATACTTAAGAAATAATCTTAATTCATAGATATCATCAATATCAAAAGCAAGAGTAGTTGAGGTACCTTTAATTCAGCATTTTCAGCCTCAACGTCAGCTTTTGCCATGAGAGAATAATTGACTCAATCATCTGAATCTGATGAATCATCCCGGTTTCTATTCCTTGAGATCAAGGCTTATTTCTTCTCAGCTCTGGGTTTTCTGCAGTCAGCTGCAAAGTGTCTAATTCCATCACAGTTGTAACATCTCTCTTTTGACTTGTCAAGTTTTCCAGATCTAGGTTCCTTTCCATCAGTATTTCTTCTGTTGTTCTTCTTATCAGAGTTTGAGGAACTGGAACCTTTTCTGGAAAATATTCTCCCTTTCTTGAAGTTCTTGTAGACCATCTTCTTGAAGCTTTCAACCAGTAGGGCAGCCATTTGATCCATGTCTTCATTGTTGTTATGATCATTGTCAGTATCTGATTCAGTATCAGTATTTGAGTCATCGTCAGAATTTGATGATTCGGTATCTGACTGTAACACCCCCAGATACGGGGTCGGGGATCCGGGTCATCACGGTCTTTCTTTCCATAAATATCACTTAAACTTAATTAAAAATAAATAACCTCATGTTGTGACCCCACACTAACACACACCACAACACGTTATAGTCTCAGAGATGAAATTGAAATAAGTACAAGTCCTTGAATCCACAATTTAAAAGTTATTACAACCCAAAATGATTACTTAATAAGTTTACAGTTAATTGCCATTTTCTGCCACAAGTTATAATTATACATAATTGATTCCCAAAAGTAGGAATGCATGATCTACAGATAGATCTACCTCTGCAACTATAGCAGCTATGATATCAACGGGAAGACGCGGGACGCTTCCCACGCTCTTGCGCTGGGTCTGCTTGAGTCTGGCCATCTTTCCTAACTGTTGTTGTGTGATGAAAAAATGAAGCAAGAGTGAGCATTATAGCTCGCAAGGTAATATATAGTTTAATCAATAATGCAAGTATCTAAATAGATAACTTACTGGAAACCTTTATCAAGTGTAAGATAATTACTTACTGGATATAAGATAAAAGGGAGATGAAGTTACCAAATACTTCACTATACTTATATAATTTTAGAAAACTACTTGAACTACCACTGCTCAAAGTATAATAAGTTTTCGAAGTTTGTCACATAGATGAGACTACAAGATAAGACTTGAATTGATTCAGTCTTTGAAATATCAGTTGAAAGAATGAAGTTACGAGATACTTCATTAGTCCCGATATATATATACCTATATATATACATCTCATACACTCTTCTGCTATTAAAAGTATAAGCAGAGTTGTCATTTCCAAGAATTTTGGAAGGAAGATACTTTGACATAAACTTGATATCTTGCTGATCTTCTCTGACGCACGTTGAGCTCTTTCTGCGTGAATATGTACTTGAGGCTCTTATGGTCTGTGAAAATCTCGCACTTCTCTCCATACAAGTAGTGCCTCCAAATTTTTAAGGCAAAAACTATTGCCGTGAGCTCAAGGTCATGAGTAGGATATCTAATCTCGTATTCCTTCAGTTGTCTCGACGCATACGCAATCACCTTACCGTGCTGCATAAGCACACACCCTAATCCTTTGTGCGACGCGTCACTATATATCACAAAATCTCCTTTTTCATCTGGCAACGCCAACACCGGGGCCGTTACCAACATTTTCTTCAATTCTTGAAAACTTTTCTCGTATTTTTCTGTCCATTCAAACTTCTCTGTCTTACGAGTAAGTCGCGTTAAGGGGGCTGCGATCTTCGCAAAATCCTGTACAAATCTACGATAGTAGCCGGCCAATCCTATGAAACTCCTTACCTCAGTGGATGTGGTTGGCCTTTCCCAATTTGAAACCGCCTCTATCTTTGAGGGGTCGACCAATACTCCTTCCCTATTGATCACATGTCCTAAAAACTATACTTCATTCCTCCAGAATTCACACTTCGAGAATTTGGCAAACAATTGTTCTTCTCTGAGTATTCCTAGAGCTATCCTCAAATGCTCTGCATGTTCTGCCTCGGTCCTTGAGTAGATTAACATATCATCGATAAAAACTATCACACACTTGTCCAAGTACTTCTTGAATACTCTGTTCATTAAATCCATGAAAGCCGCTGGGGCGTTGGTTAATCTAAAGGACATTACCAAGAACTCATAGTGCCCATACCTGGTTCCAAATGCAGTCTTTGGAATATCTTCAGGTTTAATCTTTAGTTGGTGATATCCAGTTCTCAGATCAATCCTGGAAAAGTAGACAACATCCTTTAGCTGGTCGAACAGATCATCTATTCTGGGTAACGGGTACCTGTTCTTATGGTTAGCTTGTTCAACTTTCGGTAGTCGATGCACAACCTCATGCTCCCATCTTTCTTCTTAACAAATAATACTGGTGCTCCCCACGGGGACACACTTGGTCTTATCATACCCTAATCCAAAAGTTCTTGTAATTGTGTAGCCAATTCCTTCATTTCTAATGGGGCTAACCGGTATGGTGCCTTTGAAACTGGTGTCATCCCTGGGGCCAATTCAATAGCAAATTCAATCACTCTATCGGGTGGTAGTCCCGGAAGGTCTTGTGGAAATACATCTTCAAATTCGTTGACTACCGGAATGTCTTGCAAGTTGGGCACCTCCTTCTACGTATCCACCACATAGGCTAGGTACGCCTCATTTCCTTTTTCCATCATCTTATTGGTCTGGGCCATGGTAAAAAATTTATGCGTCTACCTCTTCCCTCTAAATATGACTCCTTTCTTCCCTGGGATATTCAATTTAACTTTCTTCCCCTTACAGTCTATCTGAGCATCATTGCTAGATAGTCAGTCCATTCCCAAAATTACATCGAATTCCCCTAATTTAAAAGGAATCATATCAATACTAAAAGATTGTTCCCCTATGCCTTACTCACAGGCGGGGTGAATCTGGTTAACAGGAATAACTCCATGGTTGGCTATTTCTATTAGTAAGGGTTCTATCAAGGGTTCAACTTTAAGTCTTAATTTATGCGTAAAGTCCCTCGATATAAAAGATTTAGTTGCTCCTGAATCAAATAAAACATTTGCATTGACTGAATTTAGAGAAAGGGTACCTGCTATCACATCTGAGTCTTTCATAGCATCTTGAACTGTCATGTTAAAAGTCCTCGCAGTAGGTGGCTTTTTGGAGGCAGCCCTGCTTGCTCCTGAAGCTGCTGGTTTGTTCATTGGGCATTCCCTCTTCCAATGACCCGGGCATCCACACTGATGACAAGTGGTGGTTGGAATGACAGCGGGGGTTGACGAAGGGCACTTAGTTGAATAGTGACCCTCTCGACCACACTTAAAGCAGGTTACTGGCTTTCCTTTATAATCCCCAGAGTGCATCCTTCCACAAGTGTTACAGGCTGGTAATGAGGGTCGAGACTGGTTGGAATAGGACATTCCTGAATTCTGGCCGCTCTGACTCACATTCACAGTTACGGGCCGCTTAAACCCAGTACTCCTTCCCGGTAGGGATACTGCTCCTCGATTAAATCTAGTTGGGAAGCTCCCTCCTGCGGGACCTCCGTCCATGCTCATACTTTTCCTCTTTATTCCTTTCTTCTCTCTTTCCTTCTGCATCTGTTCACTTCCGTCTTCTGCAATTGTGGCCTTTTGCACCAGAGTGGCATAATCTGTAAGCTCAAGGATTGCCACCCTATTCTGAATCCACGGTTTCAGTCCCTGCTGAACCTCCTAGCTTTCTTTTCTTCGGTGCTCACAAACTCCGACACAAACCTTGATAACTCAGTAAATTTTGCTTCAGCTCCAAGAACTTGAGCTCCATTTGGTTCTCCATAAACCTCGTGAAATATTTCCCCAAAAATAACTGACTGAACTTCTCCCAGGTTATGACAACATCTGTCTCCATGTTTTTCTTGGCCTCCCACCAGTAGTTGGCCTCTCCTTTCATAAGGTAGGTAGCAAATACAGTCTTCTGTGCCTCATCGGTACTCAGAATCTCAAAGGATTTCTCCATTTCCTTTAGCCATGCCCTTGCCTCAACTGGGTCGGCTGATCCGTGGAACTCATGAGGCTTAAGGGACTTGAAAGCCCTGAAAGAGTTTGTCACAACATTGTTATTTCCTTGAGGGGGTGGGTTGGGTTGACGTTCCAAGTTCTGCCTTAGTAGTTGCATGAACTGTCCCATGGGATCTATGCCTGGGTTTGGTACTTGTTGCTAAACCTCAGTTTCTCCTTCTTCTTCCTCTATCTGAAATCCTTCCACATCAAATGTTTCCTCCTCCTCTTCATACTGGGAGTCATCTTGTTCGACATAATCCTCATCTTCCTCTTCACTGTGTTCTTGGTTCCTACCATCCTGGTTATGGCTTCCCTGGTCCTCAAATCCAGGGTTCGCCCTAGTTCCAATCCTTCTTGGCGGCATAATACTGATAAATTTTGGAAAATTCAACGTTAGGTCACAATCATACATAAGATTGTGCCTTGCACAGTTTCTATAGTGGGGAGAACGTATCTCGCAATTCTATTATATTATGACAGTTCTAATAAGAAGTGCAGTAATAATAACGATAAAAACAGTGATCTCGTCACTAAGGAACTGAACTGAAAGGAAACAGATATATACATAATGCGAGAAATACATAGTTCGATCTGGTCAAAAGTACAACAATGCTACAGTCATCTGCCCAAAAGTGAAATACATGAGTCTATCTGTCTAGTCAGAGAAAGGGATACTATATACAAGTCAACTATCCCGGAAAACAGGCTCTTACTATGGCCTCGACTAACTAGATGACTAGACTACCACATCACTAGTCCTGAATCAATCACCGGAGCGGGTCAACTCCCACACTCTCTCCATCGCACGACGGAAAATTTAATCAGCCTGCCTCCTGGATATCCTGCCATGTCTGTCTCCCTGAAGTGATCGGAGTCTCGCACAGGCCATAAGCTCTATCCCAGTCAGCTCTCTCCTCAGAGATCGGGGTATGGTAGCTCTAGCCTCATGAGCTCGTGCATGCCTACCAGCTCTCTCTGCATCTAACTCTCTCCTGACCTCATCCAGTCAGGCCTCAGCAACAGCCACTCGAGTCCTCAGAACATCCTGAACATAGCCGTAAGCTAACAAAGACTGCCTTTGGGCAGGGTCGAGAGGTGGTGAATCCGGAGCTGCTGGGGGTTCCTCCTCGGTCTGCCTAGGCTCGGGGGTATGGGTCTCAGAGCTGTCATCGAAGGGGCTCCAAGATAGTGGTGGAGGGATAGGAGCTCTGACCACGAGGAGTGAGGGTAGAGGGGTACCAGTATACTCCACTATAGCTCTGGCATGCTCCTCAGCTACTGGGACCTCATCCGGGTCCTTCTCATCTAAAATCGCAATAACCTCTGTCTTTGTCTCCTCTGAGGGGTCCTCCTCCTCCATCTCATCCTCCTCAGGCTCCTCCTGATCATCGGCATCTAGTAGTGCCTCATCATGCTCAGGCCCGAACATCTCTGGGTCCTCTATCTCATGCACCTACACATTAAACGAGCTAAGTTACTATCATAATACTTATAAGAATTCCCCTATGGGTTTTAACTGTCAGCGCTACTTTAAGTAGTCCGACCATAAACTTGGCAAGAGTTCTGATTATCTTTGTGAGTTTATTATTATATCGTCGCATCATCTCTGAGGTTTATAACGCTTAGCTCTGATACCATTTCTGTAGCACCCCCAGATCCGGGGTCGGGGATCCAGGTCGTCACGGTCTTTCTTTCCATAAATATCACTTAACTTAATTAAAAATAAATAACCTCATGTTGTGACCCCACACTAACACACACCGCAACACGTTATAGTCTCAGAGATGAAATCAAAATAAGTACAAGTCCTTGAATCCACAATTTAAAAGTTATTACAACCCAAAATGATTACTTAATAAGTTTACAGTTAATTGTCATTTTCTGCCACAAGTTATAATTATACATAATTGATTCCCAAAAGTAGAATGCATGATCTACAGATAGATCTACCTCTGCAGCTATAGCAGCTATGATATCAACGGGAAGACGCGGGACACTTCCCACGCTCTTGCGCTGGGTCTGCTTGAGTCTGGCCATCTTTCCTAACTATTGTTGTGTGATGAAGAAATGAAGCAAGAGTGAACATTACAGCTCGCAAGATAATATATAGTTTAATCAATAATGCAAGTATCTAAATAGATAACTTACTGGAAACCTTTATCAAGTGTAAGATAATTACTTACTGGATATAAGCTAAAAGGGAGATGAAGTTACCAAATACTTCACTATACTTATATCATTTTAGAAAACTACTTGAACTACCACTGCTCAAAGTATAATAAGTTTTCAAAGTTCGTCACATAGATGAGACTACAAGATAAGACTTGAATGGATTCAGTCTTTGAAATATCAGTTGAAAGAATGAAGTTACGAGATACTTCATTAGTCCTGATATATATATACCTATATATATACATCTCATACACTCTTCTGCTATTAAAAGTATAAGCAGAGTTGTCATTTCCAAGAATTTTGGAAGGAAGATACTTTGACATAAACTTGATATCTTGCTGATCAGGCAAAGATACCAATAAGTAACCTTTTCTACTAGTAGATGGACGAATTCCCCACTGGTCATCACCCTGGGCGCAATAGGACCTATGCTGGACTGCCACTCAGCCACTTACGCATTGATGGACTCCCACTGAGCCACTTACACTTTCATGGACGCCCACTGAGCCACTTACACTTTCATGGACGCCCACTGAGCCCATGTTGCTTATGCCGACTCAAATAGATGGACTTACTTCCCGAACGTTGGGCAAGTAATCAAAATGTTTTTTCAAAACAACAACCTCGTTGCGAATATAAAATACACCACATAGTCGGATCCCTCAGGTTTTGAGCGAGTATTTAAATCTCCTTCGAAAGGAAGATCTTAATTTAAAAAATGAGTTTTGGGATCCGCTCTAACTTTTAAAATCATTTTGAAGACTCGAAAACATTTTAAAAAAATGTTTAGAGTAATGATGATTTAATAGAATAAATCATTCCCGGTACTTTAGAAAATATCTTAATATTATTATTTAAATAATATTCCCATAAAGGATAATCTTTATAAAAATAATTGAAGTAGAAGTTTTAAAACTCCTACTTGAAATAAATAATAAATAACCAAAGATATACTTATACGAAAGTACGATCTTTATTTGAATAATCGAAAATAAGTTTGATTATTATTCAAACTATCGAATATACCTTATTCGATTAATATTTATAGAAAACTATATATATATATAAATATATATATTATACTCGGGAACATCGACTCCTGTTTAGAAAAATGTTTACCTTCGGGTCCCCTATACTAAGGGTATACGCAACTACTGCTTATCTCTAGCATAGATATTATGCAGCTTATAAGCATTTGAATTGATAATAGAATATCAAGATTACGAAACGGGCATGCATAATGGGTAGAAAACTTGCCTGAGCGACTGGGGTGGTAAAAGGCCTAGGGCGAGTCTGGTAACCTATAAACAACATATAAGTTGGAATTAAACCACGGTCGCTTAAGAAACTAGTCTTTAACCAATTAGACCCTAACGTTCGCTTTTGCGCTTAACGATTCACATAAGTCGCTCGAGTACCCTCGGCTCCACCATTTTTAATAAATTAACCGTTATGAATTTTAAGGCAACTCTTTCGCGAATACTCTATCAATTGACCTATTAACTTTACATAATTGTTTCATACTCTAATTAGTCATTTAAGTACCTTAACCAAGGTTTCAAATTAAAGCAAGGGGTAATGGTATGTTCGTGAAATGTCGTTACTTAAAATGGTCGTTTCTCCTAAACCTTACATCGGATTCAAGCGAACCATATATCAAAACGAAGCTTACGACACAATATAGCTAAACATGGCAAAGTCACAGATTCAACATTTAGCTCTATGTTCCGAACACTAAGAACAAATAGTTGTATGAAATTGGGCATTACGACGGCTATGTTTACACAATTACCAAGTTTTAAACCACTCCAAACAACCACAATTCAACTCACAACCAACAATACAACCAAACATCATCCAAACCTTACTACATCAGTTCAAATCTCAAGATTTTCCAATTCTTTCAACCCCAAACATGAACTACTAACTATACTTAAGTTTCATTAACTATAAGCAAGATTCCAACATCCAAATCACTACAAATTCAATCCAAACTCTGAACACACAAGCATCATGCTTCTGATTTACTATAACAATCAAAACCATTCCTAATACTCAAAGTAAAGTTAGGGTTTGGAGATGTTATACCTTCCTTAGAGTGATTAGAGTAGCTAAGAAGCCTTAAGAAGCCTTGAGATAGCTTAGGAATGCTTGGATCTTAAAGGAAAAACAAAGAAAACAAAGTTAGTAACTTGAAAACACTATTCATCATCTTCTTCCTTGATTAATTGAAAGAGATTGTGAAGGAATTTGGAGCTTAAACTCCTAGGGTAGCCATAACTAATCATAAGGGACCTTGGATAATTACCTTGTAATTTAACAAAGCTTGGATCTTGATTTTTGGAATTTTTCCTCTTAAAAAATGAAGAAGGCCGAGAGCAATTGTTCTTGGGAGGGGTTTTTCTTTGTTAAATGTGTTTGTGGTGGAAAATGGAAGTGAATGGGATATTTGGCTGATTAATTGGTTGATTAAAGTGAGTGGAGTGTGACTAAGCATGACATCACCTTGGTGACTTCATCATTTGCCACTTGTCATCTTTTGGTGGTGGAAGTATCTTTTTATGCTAATCCTTGCTTAAATGCTTGATCATCATCCTTAATCCTTGAACTAATCTCTCTTGCATTACTTGTCATTTAATTGTTGTACGACTCGTTTATCGTTCATTCTTGCTAATCGTTTGAGGGATCATATCCGGGATCTTATTACTTGGGTTTCCCTAACCTTTCTTAATATATTATATTCCTTTTATGATCCTCTCTTATAATCCTTGAATTTAAATCCTTTTAATCATGTTACCTTATACTTAATTCTTTCGGTATCTGGTGGATTTTCGGGAAAAATCAAAGTGTTCGAATTTGGATTCTGACGATCTTTACATACACTTATATACTATATGTAGTACTAATAAGATCCCAGAATATCAATAAAAGAACTGCTACATAGTGTGGCATGAAAAGTTTTTTTATTCAGCATAATCAGCAAAATCACTATTCATATGGTTTACAAAAAGTCCAAATTTTTTGGGGTTATTACACTGACTTTACAATCATGGCTTTCCCTGTGGAGTAGCTTTTCCTCCTAACTTTCTCCTTTGGCTTCTCTTCAACCTTGAGTGCTACACATCTAGATTTAGATCCTTTCCTCTTGTTTCTTTACTCCATCTCTAGTTCATGAGTTTTCAGAACTCTATAGATCTCATCTAGAGGTGTGTTGTCGTTGAGTGACATTTATGTCATTTTATAACGCTCCATAAAGCTCTGAATGGTGTATTCGTACTCAAGTTGTTGGTGTTTTAATGTGTTTTCTAGTGTTTTTGCATTTCGGGCATTAATCTAGAATTCAGGTGAATTAGCATTGATTTGATGCTAATATGGTGTTAAGATGGTGTCCAAGGAATAAAGGCTCGTGAAGACCAACTCATTGCAGCAAGAAAAGAAGGAAATTTCAGTTTTTCCAGAAGTCCGGCGCTCCCGCACTGTGCTAGCGCGCGCCCGCGCCATAGAAGCAGAATGTTAGCGCGCCCGCAGTGGTGAAGCGCGGCCGGGCCAAGTCGGGATTCCAAATTCCTGTTTCAATTAGAAGACTGTTTTTCTGGGCTTTTGGATCAATTGGGTGGCTATTTAAAGACAACAAAAAGACGTTTTTCATAACGGAGCTTAAGGAGAAGACGACAAGAAGACCTTAGCACAATTCAACGAAGGCGAAGATGATCTAGTTTATTCTTGTGAATCTTTGTTCTAAGTTGTAATCTTGGATGCTCGTTTCTTGTTTTGTTGAACCTAATACTCTGGATTACGTACTTTGTTTATTATTTTTTATAAAGACTACGTTTAGTACACCATGCTTTCATCAGAACCCACGTTAATGATGAGTCCGATTATGGGCTAATCGTTATCGTGGGGATCTAGCGGATTTATTTATGGATTTCCTTAGTTAATTTATTTCGATACCTTAGTGTGTGGTGATTGTATGATAACCTAATTTAGGTTGTGCTTATTCATCTAGTGAGCGTTGCAAACTTATAAGATAGCGTGTTAATCTTTAATGAAGCGAAAATGAATTTAAGGATTTAGAACTTGTCATGCTAGAATAGGTTCATGTGTTATTGTTATGCATGATTCGTAGGTAATTTTAACCATCTTACTTGCCCTATGTAATCACGATAGATAACTTGTGCATTAAACCGTTATGTTGTGAAATTCTATAGACATATAGGGTCTCAATATAATTGGTGTCTATTCAGTTTCTATCCCTTTTGTGGATGTATGATAGTATGTTATTCGTGCAACGAAAGTTGGCGTTTAGCGGTTTCGTGTTATCTGATTAGTGTCATCACCATTATATGCAAGGTTAAGAACGAAAGGGCTATTGAATGAAGTATTTAATGAAGTTAGAATCCCATGTTTGTGTCATATATTATTCGACTCTCTTTAATCTCTTAGTTAATGTTTTCTAGTATAATTTTTAATAGTTAATCATAGTATAATCAAAACTCAAATTGTTATCCATCTTAGCACCATATCAATGTTGCATACGTGCATAAATCACAAAGTTAACCTAAACCAGTCTCTGTGGGAAAGAACTAGAAATAATTCTATATTACTTGCGATCGCGTATACTTGAGTGAATTATTATCGCGTGTTTAGCGAATAACAAGTTTTTGGCACCACTATCGGGAACTCGGTGTTAAGTTTTAGTTTATGTGTTTGTCATCAGTGATCGTTAAAGTTCATTGACTCGGACATTGTTACTTACCTACTCTTTTCCTTATCGTGTTTCAGGTACTCTAGCAAGCGTGTATGCATACGCATTCGCGGGCTCGTAAAAGAACTCTAGATTAAGCCGAGGAGGAAGCTGTAGTGATTCGAAGGGAAGTTTTTGAGGACAAAGAGAAAGTAGAAGAAGAGTAGAAAGTCGAGGAACCAGCTTTAGTAGTGATGGGAGATCAAGCGGAAATTCCTAAGGCTCTGATGGACTATTCTCAGCCTAAGATCAATGATATTCAGTCGAGCATCATCAGACCAGCCATCTCGGCTAACACTTTTGAGATCAAGTCGAGCACAATTCAGATAATACAAAACTTATTTCAGTTTGGGGGTTCTCCTACAGAAGACCCCAATATGCACATCAGGGATTTCATTGAGATCTGTGACACTTTCAAGTTCAATTGGGTAACTGAAGATGCTATCAAGCTGCGACTCTTCCCATTCTCTCTGAGGGATAAAGTAAAATACTGGTTATATTCTCTACCACCAGGGTCTATCACCAAATGGGAGGATCTTGCTCAAAATTTTCTCACACAAATTTTTTCTATGGCGAAGACTGCTGCAATCAGGAATGCTCTTACTCAGTTTGCATAGCAAACTGGAGAATCTCTGTATGAGGCTTGGGCTCGATATAAGGAGATGCTAAGGAAGTGCCCACACCATGGCATGCCTGATTGGATAATTATAAACTATTTCTATAATGGTTTGGGCGCACAGTCTAGACCTATGCTCGATGTAGCGTCTGGTGGAGCCTTATGGGCCAAAAGCTATAATGCAGCTTATAAGTTGATTGAGCTCATGGCAGCTAATGAATACCAGAATCCTACGGAAAGAATGTTACAAGGCAAGGTAGCAGAAATTCTTGAAGTAGATACAGCTACTGCTATAGCTGCTCAACTTTAAGCTTAGACGATGAAAGTGGACTCTTTGGCTAATTATGGAGTTAATCAAATCACTAGTGTTTGTGAACTTTGTGCGGGGGCACATGAAACTGAGCAGTGTGCTATTTCTAGCGAATTAGCATAATTTGTGAGCAACTTTCAGAGATCACAGCAGCAAGCTCCAGCCACTTATCATCCCAATAACCGCAATCATCCTAACTTCAGCTTGAGCAACAATCAGAATGCGGTGCAACAACCTTATCAGCCATAGACAGCAAAGCAGTATAACCCTCATGGTTTTCAGCAACCGCAATATGCCCCTAGGCAACAACTTCAACTTCGGCAGTTATCGCAAGCTAATGAAAAATCTGAATTGGAGGAGTTGAGGCTTATGTGTAAGAGCCAAGCTGTTTCTATCAAGACCTTGGAGAATCAGACTGGGCAGATTGCTAATGCATTACTGAATCGTCAACCTAGCACGCTTCCAAGCGATACTGAAGCGCCAGGCAAGAAGAAAGCTAAAGAGCATGTTAAGGCTATTACATTGAGGTCTGGTAAGGTTGCAAATCCCGAAAAAGCTAAGACTCCAGAATCTAAAGTTGAGGCTAAAAAAGAAGAAGTGCAGAAGGAAGCAGAAGTGGAACCAAGGAAGACTAATGTTGAGCACACTCCTCCTGAGGGTAATACAGGGGAGAAACAGATCTATCATCCACCTCTTTTTCCTAAGAGGATGCAGAAGAAAAAGCTGGATAAACAGTTTGAGAAGTTTTTGGAGGTGTTCAAGAAACTTCACATCAACATACCTTTCGCTGAAGCTCTTGAACAAATGCCTAGTTATGCGAAGTTTATAAAAGGTATTCTCTCTAGGAATGTGAAGCTTGATGAAGTAGAGATCGTTGCTTTCACGGAGGAATGCAGTGTTGTGCTGCAACAGAAGTTGCCTCCGAAGCTTAAAGATCCTGGAAGCTTCACTATTTCATGCACCATTGGAAATGTGTCATTTGACAAATGCTTATGTGACTTGGGAGCTAGCATCAATCTGATGCCTTTGTCAATCTTCAAGAAGTTGGACTTACCGGATCCAAAGCCTACTTATATGACTTTGTAGTTGGCCGATCGTTCTATTACATTGTTGAGGATGTTTTGGTCAAGGTGGATAAACTCATCTTTCTTGCTGATTTTATAATTCTTGATTTTGAGGAAGATAAGAAGATTCCCATAATATTGGGAAGACCTTTCTTGGCGACTGGCCGAACCTTGATTGATGTGCAGAAAGGTGAGCTCACCATGCGAGTGTTGGATCGGGATGTAACTTTTAATGTGTTCAATCTGATGAAGTTCCCTACGGAAAATGAGGAGTGCTTAAAGGTGGAATTGGTTGATTATGTGGTTACTTCAGAACTTGATCAATTGCTAAGGTCTGATGCCTTAGAAAAGGCATTGTTAGGGAATTCCGATAGCGAAGATGATGAAGGGAATGAGCAGTTATAATTTCTGAATGCTTCTCCCTGGAAGAGGAAGGTGGATATGCCTTTGAATCTCTTGGAATAGAGGAGCTGAACAAATATCCTAAGCGCCTCAAGCCATCTATTGAGGAATCTCCTACACTTGAGCTTAAACCTTTACCTGAACACTTAAGGTATGCTTTTTAGGTGATGCATCTACTTTGCCTGTTATTATTGCATCTGACCTTCCAGGTAGTGATGAGGAAAAACTCTTGAGAATTCTGAGAGAATTCAAATCGGCAATTGGGTGGATGATAGCAGATATCAAGGGAATCAGCCCTTCTTATAGTATGCATAAAATTCTGCTAGAGGAAGGTAGCAAGCCTATTGTTGAGCAACAAAAAAGGCTAAATCCTATCATGAAGGAAGTCGTGAACAAGGAAATTCTTAAGTGGCTGGATGCAGGGATCATCTATCCCATTTCTGATAGTTCTTGGGTGAGTCCGGTATGTACCAAAGAAAGGAGGTATCACAGACGTTGTAAATGAGAATAATGAGCTCATTCCTACTCGAACAATCACGGGGTGGAGAGTTTGCATGGATTACAGGAAGCTGAACAAGGCCACGAGAAAAGATCACTTCTTGCTGTCATTTATTGATCAGATGCTTGACAGATTGGCTGGGCATGAGTACTACTATCTTCTGGATGACTATTCGGGCTATAATCAAATTTGCATTGCTCCAGAAGATCAGGAGAAGACTACTTTTACTTGTCCATTTGGTACTTTCGCCTTTAGAAGGGTTTTTTTTTGTTTATGTGGAGCACCGACCACATTTCAGATATGCATGATGGCTACCTTCTCTGACATGATTGGTCAGAATGTGAAGGTGTTCATGGACGATTTCTCTGTGTTTGGCGATTCATTTGATGAGTGCTTGCAGAATCTAGGCGACGTTCTCAAGAGATGTGTTGAGACCAATCTGGTTCTTAATTGGGAGAAATATCATTTTATGGTGTGTCAAGGCATCATTCTTGGTCTCAAGGTTTCTAGTAAGGGTCTTGAGGTGGACAAAGCCAAGGTGGGGGTTATCAAAAATCTTCCTCCACCAATTTATGTTAAGGGAATTCTCAGTTTTTTTGGTCATGCGGTTTCTATAGGCATTTCATCAAGACTTCTCTAAGATTTCAAAGCCGTTGTATAATTTGATAGAGAAAGATGTTCCTTTCAAGTTTGATGACGAGTGCCTTGCTACTTTTGAGACACTAAAGAGGAGTTTGATTATGACACCTATCATAACTACACCTGATTGGTCTGGACCGTTTGAAATGATGTGTGATGCAAGTGATTATGCAGTTGGAGCAGTTCTTGGCCAACGAAAGAACAACATATTTCATGTAGTCTACTATGATAGTAAGACTCTTAATGGTGCTCAACTAAACTACACCACTACTGAGAAGGAACTTTTGGCTATTGTCTATGGTTTTGAGATATTTCGATCTTATCTACTTGGGACGAAGGTGACAGTTTTCACTGATCATGCTACCATTCGCTATCTCGTCTCGAAGAAGGAATCGAAGCCTAGATTGATTTGATGGGTTCTTTTACTTCAGGAGTTTGAATTAGAGATCAAAGATAAAAAAGGGACTGAAAATCAAGTCGCCGATCATCTCTCGCGTTTAGAGGATCCAATTGCAACTTCATAAGATAAATCTTTGATTAACGAATCTTTTCCCGATGAGCAATTATTTGGAGCCCAAGCTGAAGAACCTTGGTTCGCTGACATTGTGAACTATCTTGTGAGTAACGTTATGCCTCCAGATTTGACTTACGCTTAAAGGAAGAAGTTTCTGCATGAAGTGAAGTGGTATATGTGGGATGAGCTGTTTTTTTTTCGACAAGGAGCTGACCAAATCATCAGGAGACGTATTCCTTACAACGAAACGGGGGGGGGGGGATCTTGTGAGATTTTCACTCAACGGCTTATGGAGGACATTATGGTGGAGAAAAGATAACAGCTCGTATTCTTCAAGCAGGTTTCTTTTGGCCGACTTTGTTTAAAGATACTCATCAGTTCGTTTTGAAATGTGATCGATGTCAGCGTGTGGGTAATATGTCCAAAAGGGATGAGATGCCTCTTAATGTGCTTCTGGAGGTTGAAGTCTTTGATGCGTGGGGAATAGACTTTATGGGGCCATTTGTCTCATCTTACAATAATCAATATATCTTGTTGGCGGTCGATTATGTGTTGAAATGGGTGGAAGTCAAGGCTCTGCCGATAAATGATGCGAAGTTGGTGCTTAATTTTCTTCATAAGCAAATATTCACAAGATTTGGGAATCCGGGAGTCATAATCAGTGATGAGGGGTCGTATTTTTTCAATCGTATAATGTGAATCATCAAATTACGACAGCTTATCATCCTCAGACTAATGGTCAAGAAGATGTGTCTAACAGAGAGATCAAGCATATCTTAGAGAAAGTTGTGTGTCCATCAAGAAAAGATTGGTCTTTGAAGCTTGATGAAGCTGTTTGGGCGTATAGAACAGCATACAAGACTCCACTGGGAATGTCGCTGTTTCAGTTGGTTTATGGTAAGGGGTGTCATTTGCTGGTGGAGCTCGAGCATAAAGCGTATTGGGCTCTGAAGAAGTTGAAATCTTGATTTGGATGCAGCTGGAAAGAAGAGGATGCTTCAATTAAATGAACTCGATGAGTTTCGACTTCAAGCATATGAAAACAACAAAATGTATAAGGAGAAAGTCAAGAGGTGGCACGATAGGGGTCTAGTGCTCAAATCATTTGTGCCGGGACAACAAGTTCTATTATTTAACTCTCGTCTCCGTCTTTTTCCTGGAAAATTGAAGTCGAGATGGTCAGGGCCTTTCATAATCAAAACTGTGTTTCCGCATGGAGCGGTGGAGATTTTTGAGAATGATTCGGGCCAAGCATTCAAGGTAAATGGTCAGAGGTTAAAGCATTACTATGGTGACACGGCACCCCGTGAGGTGGTTAGTGCTATTTTATTGTCCGTTTGATCTCACATTTTTACGTCAAGCTAACGACGTAAAGCAAACGCTTATTGGGAGGTAACCCAAGTTTGTTGTACATTAGTAGATAGAGGAAGAAGAAAGAAAGGAGAAAAGCACAAAAAATCAAAAAAATAAAAAATTTCAGGGCCATCTACAGTAGCACGTCGCGCCCGCGCTGAGGAAGTGAGGCGACCACGCCACTTTTTCAGAAACAGAGTGCGACCGCGCTCCCTAGCGGGGCGGCCGCGCTTAAAAGGCAGAAGCACAACGCGCCTGAGGAAGCGGGGCGGCCACGCCACTTTTTCAGAAACAGAGAAAATCTTGGACTTATTCAAAAAAATATAAAAGCTGGAAAAAGAGAAAATCGGGGACTTATTCAAAAAAATAATTTTTACCCGAATTTTACTCTTCCACATCCCAATTTTTCCCCCTCCAAATCAAACCCATTATTCCCACTATTCCCATAATCAATTCCCACTTCTATATCTAATTCTCTTCCAACCTCCTATATATACACACACACTTATACACAAACTTCTCCATCATTTCTCAAATTCTTAAACACTTATCTTTTATTCTCTCTTATTCAATCCCAATGGCACCCAAAAGACAGCGAACTCAAGTAAGCAGCACCACCACTGATTTTTCAAGTGTAGGTGGTGTGAGGCCAAGGTTTTCAACTCCCGAGGCTGAAGCGGAGTATACGAGTCTTCTCTCGAAGCCTATACCAAAGGAGCGTGGTTTTCAGCCATCAGGGAAAGATGGTAAGTTGTTGGAGATGATGTTGGAGATGGGCTGGGTTGCTTTTTGCGAGGCACCCGATGTTGTGCCCATGAGTGTGGTTCGTGAGTTTTATGCTAATATGAAGGTGGAGAAGAATGGTTTCACTGTCGTTAGGGGATGACGGTGAAGCCCGCGAGGAAGCCCGATCAGGATATTTGGAACGAGAAGACTCCGGAGGAGTTTGATTTGGATTTGATAGTTGCTACTCTGTGTGTGCCTGAGACCCACTGGAAGTTCAAGAGGGGCACGACTGATTATTCCACATTCCCTACTTCGTGCATGAACAGGTTTGCACATGCATGGAATTCGTTTATTTGTGCTAACATCATGCCATCTTCTCATGTACATGATGTCACTGTGAAGCGTGCACGCTTGTTGTGGGGTATTCTGCAGGGGGATTATGTGGACCTTGGTATGGTTATTCACCAAGGGATTCTGAGATTTTTGTGAAGGAGTACTACGGGTTCTATACTCTATACGTTCATTGTGACGAAGCTGTGTGTGGCAATTGGTGTTCATTGGCCAACATACGAGCAGCTCCAGATTTTAAGTGCTCCGATTGACAGCAACACTTTCTTGACGATGCAAGAGTGGGATAGAGGCAAGCCTATTTTGAAGGGACTTGGGTATTCTTTTGACCATCTGCCTGGTGGGAGGCCAGCTGCTGGGGCAGCTCAGACGAGCAGAACATCCTGGAGATCTCAGTTGGGTGAAGAGGCTTGACCATCGCAGTAGGAGTAGGAGGAAGCAAGAGCAGATGTTAGAGTTGGTATGAGCATAGCGCAGTATAGGCATCTAGTGAGAAGGATGAATGCGATGCATGACATCCATAGTCGGTTTGCACGTGATCTCACCCAGACATTAGGGACTACTTTCAGAGCCACATGTGTTGATATCCAATGGTCAGTATTTGGTGAGGACTCCGTGTATCCACCTCCAGACACGCCTGAAACTCCACCCATTGGGGAGGTTCAACGGGTGAGGATCCTAATTCAGATTAGGTATGCCTGATTCCTTGCTATTACCTTCATTGAGGACAGTGAAAATTTTAAGTTTGGGGGTAGTAGTTTAAGGAATATGTTTTGTGTGAGTCATATATAGTTGCACAATCATGATAGTTTAGCGCATATAGTTGCATGTTTGCCATGTAATAGTTTTTTTTTTATTTTTGTAGTTTTTTTATGATAGTTTGTTCATATAGTTTCATGCATTTACATAATAACATGATCCCTTAGATGATTTGTCCGACTAATTTGTGATATTGATGCTAGTGTAGTGATGTCGTATTTAGTGATGTTAAGTCTTGTCGAGTTGATTTACATGCTAGAGATAATTGTATTTCACTAAGTCTTATAGGTTGCTTGAGGGCTAGATCATGGTCATGGTTTATTTGTTTGTCGAGGTTTAATCGCTTGTTTATATTTAGAATTTAGGATATTCTCTTAATAATAAATAGCATGGATATTTAAAAATTGGAGAAAATTGGATTTCATTACTAGTTGTTGTGGCTAGGTGTCAAATGGCTAGTAGCCAGCTGATTTTATATGAGTAGTCTAGGGTTGAACGAGATGGAGCGAAACACACTCGTTCAAAAATTTGTGAAAAGAAAAAGAAAAAAAAGAATAAGAAAAAATAAGTGTAATATATAATTGATCACGAGTGGGCTCTTTAGTACTCGAGTTATTAAGTTCTTAGGGGACTTTGTGCCTAGTGACCTAAGGCTTTTATAGTCTGGGATCTGCTAACCTAACGCTCGCTACATGGGTACTATTGTATAAGTCTTTTATGGACCTCACTCATTGCACGGTCAAATAAGTATATTTGTGTTATTTATGTGTTATGAATAAAAGCGCGAATCCGTATAAAATTCCAATATGAGAATTGAAGTGTTATAAGTTATTTTGAGTCTAGCTTTTTTTATTTATAACCTTGCGATTGCTTTGATGAGTAGTGAGTCATGATTATAGATCTAGTTGCAATGGTATATCTTTAAGCATTTGCACACACACACGTCTCTGGTTTGTAGGTTGATTTGTGGGGTTTGATTGATCTTTATGCGAATAACTGCATTTGTTGAGATGATGCTTGTTGATTGGTTTAGTTATTCTATGGGGATCGTTGCATTCATATAGTTTGCATTCATACATTTTTGTTTCTTGTTCTTTGAGTTTGTTTATGCTTGAGGACAAGTATCGATTCAAGTTTGGGGGTATGTTGAGTGGCATTTATGACACTTTATAACGCTCCATAAAACTCTAAATTGGTGTATTCGTACTCAAGTTATTGGGGTTTTAATGTGTTTTCTAGTGTTTTTGCATTTCAGGCATTAATCTCGAATTCAGGTGAATTATCATTGATTTGAAGCTAATATGGTGTTAGGATGGTGTCCAAGGAATAAAGGCTCGTGAAGATCAACTCATTGTAGCAAAAAAAGAAGGCAATTTCAGTTTTCCAGAAGTCCGGCGCGCCCGCGCTGTGCTAGCACCCAGCAGCGCCAGAGAAGCAGAATATTAGCACGCCCACGCTAGTGAAGCGCGCGGACGCGCCAAGTCAGGATTCCAGATTCCTGTTTCAATTAGAAGACTGTTTTTCTGGGATTTTGGATCAATTTGGTGGCTATTTAAAGACAACAAAAAGACGTTTTTTATAACGGAGCTTAAGGAGAAGACGACAAGAAGACCTATACCATAATTCAACGAAGGCGAAGATGATCTAATTTATTCTTGTGAATCTTTGTTCTAAGTTATAATCTTGGATGCTCGTTTCTTATTTTGTTGAACCTAATACTCTGGATTACGTACTTTGTTTATTATTTGGTTTATAAAGACTACGTTTAGTATACCATGCTTTCATTGGAACCCATGTTGATAATGAATCTGATTATGGGCTAATCGTTATCGTGGGGTTCTAGCGGATTTATTTATGGATTTCCATAGTTAATTTATTTCGATGCCTTAGTGTGTGGTGATTGTATGGTAACCTAGTTTTTGTTGTGCTTATTCGTCTTGTGAGCGTCGCGAACTTATAAGATAGCGTGTTAATCTTTAATGAAGCGAAAGTGAATTTAAGGATTTAGAACTTGCCATGCTAGCATAGGTTCATGTGTTATTGTTATGCATGATTCGTAGGTAATTTTAACCATCTTACTTGCCCTATGTAATCACGATAGATAACTTGTGCATTAAACTGTTATGTAGTCAAATTTTATAGACATATAGGGTCTCAATATAATTGGTGTCTATTCAGCTTCTATCTCTTTTGTGGATGTCTGATAGTATGTTATTCGTGCAACGAAAGTTGGCATTTAGCAGTTTTGTGTTATCTGATTAGTGTCATCACCATTACATACTAAGGTTAAGAAGGAAAGGGCTATTGAATGAAGTATTTAATGAAGTTAGAATCCCATATTTGTGTCATATATTATTCAAATCTCTTTAATATCTTAGTTAATGTTCTCTAGTATAATTTTTCAATAGTTAATCGTAGTATAATCAAAACCCAAAATGTTATCCATCTTAGCATTGAATAATAGACATATCATTGTTGCATAAGTGCATAAATCATAAAGTTAACCTAAACCAGTCTCGGTGGGAACGAACTAGAAATAATTCTATATTACTTGCGATCGCGTATACTTGCGTGAATTATTAGCGCGTGTTTAGCGACTAACAGTTATCAAGTTGATAGTTATCCCTTATTGATGTGACTTTAAAGTCCCACTTTTCAGGGAGAGCAAATGGGAACTTCAAGTTTGAGTCCTCCAAAACATATTCTTTGTTAACAAGGGATAAGTCATTCAGCAGCTTCTGAAATCTGTCATAGATCTCAGTTAAGGACTCATTGTATCTTGAGTCAAAGTGCTCATATTCTTGAGTAATTATTGTCCTCATGTTCTTCTTGATAGCGGTTGTACCTTGACACTTTACTTCTAAAACATCTCATGTTTCTTTTGCTTTCTTACATCCAATGACTCTATTGGACATAAAACTATCAAGACTGTTGTGTAGGATGTGTCTGACCTTAGCATCCTTCATGATAAATGAGATATCTTCAGGAGAATAGTCCTTCATGTCTTTGTCTATCATCTTCTCTGGTTCTCTTGCAAGCAAAATAACTACCTTCATTGGTCTATGAGGACCATCATAGATCATGTTTAGATATTTAAGATACGTGGCTTCCAAACATATGGCCATCCTCACTTTCCAGATTGGATATTCATGTATCTTCAGGATAGGCACCTTGATTGCTTCATACCTACTCATGTTGCTGCTTATCTGTGATGTGGCTGGGGGTGGTGGCTTCGGATTCTGTGTTTATTCTTTTTTGTCTGAAATTGTTGATTGATTTTTAGATCTTAAACTATTTATACGTTAACAGCAAGCTCTGATACCAATTGTTAGGCCCTTAATCGATCTCTCAAAAGAATGAACAAGTATCATTGAGAACTGCTAGGTTATGCGAAAGATATAATAATATCACAATGCATATAGCATGAACCTAATATGTGCTTTATATAGAGCACAACTACACAATGTATAAGGAATCCTATTCTATTAACAACAAGGAAACCTATACAATGCTTCTGAGATAAAGTCCTTCACCGCCTTGAGTTCCTGTATCCCTTTCCTTATCGAAGATCGACTGATCTGACAAATACTGATTACATTATCCGTTGACATCATCATCCATCGATATCATTATTCATTGATATCATCATCCGTTGATGTCATCATCATCTGTTGATATAAGTTCTGAAGTGAACTTCTGATAGTTTCTGCTTGATATCATCAATTGCTCCTAACATCTTCCATTGCTAAGCCAATCTTTCATTAAACACAGTTTTTGCATTGTGCTTTCCAACTTAGAACCCTCATTCAGTTTTGGTTAGAGTCTTGAATCTTCAAGTTATTTGCATTATGGAATTATAAAGTAGTTTGTCGAGATCTCTTTTGTTCTGTAGAGCTGTCATATATCGATAAGTAAAATGACTTATCGATATCTTGAGTTCTCTACATGCGTTAATGACTTGTCGAGGTCTCCAGTTCTCTACAAGTAGAATGAATTGTCGATATCTCCAGTTCTCTACATAGGCTTTTAACTTTTTGATATCTCTAGTTCTCTACTTGAAGATTTAATTTATCGATATCTCTAGATCTCTACATGAAGAAATGACTCAATATCTCCAGTTATCTACATGTTCTTTTTGACTTGTCGACATTTGAGATCTCTACATGCATATTAACTTATCGATATCTCTTGGGACTTCTCTATAAGTCATTTTGGACTTCTATATACTTCTCGATATTTTTTGATCTATACTTATCGATATCTGAATTAGAACATTTTTCCTAGAACATTATTATTCAAATCCAAGCTGATACACTTCACTCTGAGGCATGATCAAGATTTGATCTTCTTCCAGAGTTTATTTCTTAGCTTGATGGATGTTTACAGAAAAATTCTTCAGTCTAATCTACTTAGCATTTTTTATAGACTCAATCTAAAAAATGGAAAACTAAGGCTCTATGTTTTAATCCTTTAAAAAAAACAAAATGGATCTAACCGTCGATTTTAGGGAAGCCAAAAACATTTTCTTCCTGCAGACTTAAAATGAGTTTTGGTTGGAGTTTTGAATGAAGGTGGTTTGTAGAGTTTCTTTAAGGAAGTTTGCTTTACTTTGATAGGAATTTTGAGTAGAGAATTTATAGTAGATTCATACAGGTACTTGGTCTTTGAGGTTGGATATTTGGAGATATTGTTTGGCTAGGTTTTTGAGTTAGAATTGGCAAATATTTGGATATTTGGGTTAAAGGTGTGTTCTTTGTATCTCTTCCATCTTCTCCATCCTTCTTCTTCTTCTTCTTACTGTCATCCTTCCCCTTCTTCTCATCCTTTCCCTTCTTCATGTCATCTTTGTTAAATTTATCATCCTTATTACTCATACTACCTTTGCTTGATTGACTTTGATTTAAACCAAAAGATCTATGCTAATCTTTCTTTTGCTCATCATCATCCAAGTCATCATTTTTTTTAAATTTTTTGAGTTTTTGGTAGCATAGTATCTGCATTTTTCAGATATCTAGCAATGATCTTTATCATCATCACATTCTCATTGGTTTTGTTCTTCTTGATCTTTAACGCAGTTTCAATAACCATCATCAGCTTTTTGTTGCCCATGACACAGTGCTTTGGCAGTTGGAAGTATTTGCATCTTCTAGTGTTGGGGCAGATATATGTCACTCCTTTGCTTGGCTGTAGATGAGCTTCAATCAAAGCACCTATTTGACCATTTTTAAGCTCATAAAGTAAAAAGTATCCTATGGACTCATCACCCTGACTTTGTTGATGAATACATCCAGTTCAAGTGCCCTTGTTGATTGCAGAAAAGATAGGGACACCTGCATGCACCTGTCAACACCTGAGTCATTTACATTCAAAATCACTCTCTTTTCTCTGAAGTTCTGTCTGGTCACTAGCACCCTCAGGAAATTTATGTTATTGTACCTAACCTTCTTATATGAAAAATAATTGAAATTGAGGGAGACTCGCAGGGCATCTAGAAATTCAGTAAACTCATTGTCAAGGCAAGGGCCTTCAGCTGCCATCTTGCCATCTTCAGTTTGGTAGCAGGCAAGGTTGAGTGTTGAGGGATCTGGGCCCTTACCATTTGGGGTGTTTCCTGAAGTGGAACTTTCAAAACACCCATAATAGCTCTTAGAAACCCATTGGTCTGCTTCTGAAAATACTTTTGGGAGTCTATTAGGGACTTGATATCCCGTTGTTGACTTTTTTTGGACTAGAGAAGTGAGTTGAGAAACTTGAGCAGTGAGAGAAGCATTTGAAGCTTGTAGCTCAGTCACTTGATGTTGGAGAGATTGAACTTGAAGATTTGCAGAAGTAGGAGTATTACGTGAGCTTGATGAAAGAGAGGGACCAAGAGTACCGTGCACTGCATTTCTGATCACCTTCATGACCAATGCAGAAGGGGCATACCTAGACTTGTATAATTGATCCAACTTGACCTTATTGTCATTGTTGTTTGATATTTGTTGTTAGACCATATTATGAAGGGCAATGAAAGAGTCCCTTAACCTCTTGATGTTGTCTTTAACAGGAGTGAGAGAGAGAGAGAGAGTTTGAAGTTTGCCTGAGAACTTAATGTATTTGGTACTCATGTCATTTAGTGTAGGCATCAGTTCATCAATTCTCCATTTCACTATCTCCTTCACTGTACCTTGATGAACATCCAGAATCTTTTCTATAGCCTTGCCAATAAAACTGAAAGCTTTGAGTTGAGCTATGTAGACTTCTGTGATGACATCATAAACTTCCTATGGAGTAAGCACTTTAGCATATCTTCCAAGAATTGTGATGTACTCCTCCCTAAACCTGGTAAGTGCCTCCTCCATGTCAATAGAAATAGTTTTGGAGAGCCAGGCATCCACATTGTCATCCCTGTCAGCTTCATCCATAATTTTATCTTGTTATTTTTTAACTTCCTCCCTTTAGGTGAGAAGGATGGATTAGTAGTCTTGGTTTGTCATGTTGGATGTGAGCAGTTGTTGAGCAATATTAGCAAACCCTTCAATTTGATCTACCAGTATTTCATCTACAGTTTGAGTTGGAGTTTGAGTATCTTGCAGACATTGTGATAAGAGGTGTGAAGGCTGTGTAGAACTTGAAGGTTGGTTATGGTCAGTTGTGGTTTGGGTTGAGGTGGATGAAATTGAAGGTAGGGTGATTCATGTGACTGGAGTCACAGTTGAACTCACAGTTGTAGTTTTGGTTATGATAGTGTGTTGTTCACTAGGTAAGTGAGCCTCCATCGGGATTGGAGGGGAGTTGACCAGGTGACCATCATGTACCATGGCATCAAACCCTTGTTCCTATTGTAGGGAACTAACACTTGAATGTGCTTGAGTATTTGCCTCCCCAATAGCTGGATCATTAGCAATTGAACTCCTAGCTTCAATTGTCAAGGCAATTTCAGCTAGGGTTTTAAGGGGAGTTGTTTCTTCTTGAGAAACCTCCAATTGAGTTGGAGAGGATTTGAGTATCTCCCCTTCAAGAGTACTATCCTCAAACTTACAAGTCTGTGAAGACTGTTAAGCACATGATGGTGCATTAAAAACTTGCACAGGGTCTTCAGTAAAAACAGATAAAACCCCCGTGTTTGTGATGGTGTCATCAAGGTCTGCCTCAACATGTAGCCTCTCACTATCTAAAGATTATGCCTACATAGTGATCATATTTTTGTTAGGAATATGTTGTGAACTTGATGATAATTTATACAAAACACCTTAGTAGATTTTACTTAGTGAATTTTGTAGCACTCGACGTATGATCAAATTGAGTCCCGACGGATGATCTAATATAGTCTCAACGGATGATGATTTGACATTCATCGAGTGAGTAGCTTATTTAATAATAAGTATTGTAGCACATTTTTGCAAACAACTTTGTGCAGATTCTGTAGTAGCATATGAGTCATGTTGACTACTAGTAGATATGCATAATAGGTTGATTAATTGTAAATAAAAGATGTCTTGTAATTTTGCATAAATTAAATGGAGTCAAGTGTCAAATAGCTACCCGGCGGATGATCAACAAAGCTACCCGACGGATGATCAACAAAGCTACCCGACGGATAACAAGCATGTACCCGACGAATGATCAATTCAAATATCTGTTGACAGTGACAACACAGTCATATGCATTGGGTGTTTGCAAAAGGAATGTGGCAGCCTGTTTAGAAGGAAATTGAGAACAAGGAAGCATTACCATTTCAATGCTATTATGAAGATATTCAAAGATGCTGGAATAGAGTAATGAAGCAGCATGGAGTTAGACTTGATAGATTTTGTTTTATTATCCTGTCTTATTACCATATAAACTTGGTGATATATAAACCAAGTGTAGCTAGTAGAACAAACTTAACCAAGCAAACACATTTAGAAGAGAAATAGAAAAGGCTGTAACCGTTAAGAATTTTTCTGTAGTTTGTTTGTTCACTCGTAAAGCAGCTGTGAGCCAATTTGAGCTTCACAGAGTTCTCAAATCAATATATATATATATATCTGGTGGATACATTTAAATCCACCAGAAAGTTTTAAAGACTTGTGTTTTTATTACTTTGTGTTTGATTTACTTAATTCCTTATTCCGCACTTTGCAAATCAAAACACTTATATATATATATATATATTGAGTTAAAACATTTTTATAAATCTCAAAAAGAAGCCATAATTACATTCAACCCCCCCCCTTATGTAATTCTTGTTGTATTGTTAGGGAATAACAAGTTTCATGAACTATGTCACTTGATTTTGGCAGGACTTGAGAAGATGATTGAAGTCCTTCATTAAAATCAGAAGAAATTTGATAAATGAGTTTTGTGAGCTCAGGCATGAGTGTTAGAGAATCCCCCTGAATAGATGAGGGAGTTTCAATAGATGTTCTCTCTATGTATGTGCCATCCAAATTACTTCTTTCACTCTCTTAAGAGTGCTCAAGAAGGGGTGCAGACTCATTATACGATGCATTAGGGAGAATGCTTGATTCAATAGTAACAACTTGCTGAGAAGATGCCACTAGAGTCTGTTTAGCTCCCATTTGTACAACTGCATCTTTTTTAGAGTATTCATATGTAGTCACTTGAGTGGCCAGCTCAGTTTTCTTTTGCTTCTTTGGTTTCTTGACCAAGGGTGGCACTATTTCCGTCTGATCATCACCACTCTCACTAACTACAACTAGGCTTGGTTGTTTCCTCTTCTTTTTACTAACTCCATCCTTTTGAGAGAATAAAACAGTTGGTTGACTACCAGCTAATGATTGTGAAGAAATGGCTACAACTGTGGTAGGCTCATGTGGGTGTTCCTGCATTTGTGCTACTGCAGGACCAGGTGCCATAGCTGAACTAGGAATTACAGTGCTTCTCATGTCAGGCATAGGGTAAAGATAGGTTCTAAATTTCTCCAGCATAAAGTAAGTGATACTTAGCCTAAACTTAACCTGATTCTTTGTATTAAGTAATTAAAATAGAATATTGGACACTTGTTTACAAATGCCCATTTTCTATATATATCATTTAACAAATGTATGTCAACTATTTTATGATTTAAAGTTGACATAATGAATCTATGAAAGAAAATCTCATTACCCCTACTTACCAAACACATAGTGAGCTTTGTGCTTAGCTCCTCCAGTATTAGGCTTCCAACATTCAGGTGCTTGTTTAGGCCATAGAGTACACTAGCTTCTGCACTACACTTAAAATGTTGTCATAGCCATTTTTTTACATATGAATTCCGTGATGATGGAGTCAAAAATAAATGACCATTCCCTCCTCGGGTTCTTCTTGTTTAGCCTGGCCATGTCAATCTTTTCACTGTAGTTTATGAAATCCATGAATTCAGCCAATTCCTGAGTTTTAGGAGCTTCAACCAAACTATCTGTAGGAATACCCGGAGCCTTGTTGATGTTATTTGCACTGAATCCGACAGCCACAACCCTTATTGTGTAGTTAACCATCATGGAAACTGCTTGATTGTCATAAACAATGGTGTTAATGACTATAGCGTTCCAGAAATCATTTAGAACATCCAAGTAAAACACTGGGTTTGCAGTTAAGGCTCCTGAAAGGTAGGAATCAACAATAAACTTTACAAAGCACTTAAAGTTGTCTGGTGCTTGAATTGGATCAACCAAAGCCAGGTAGTTGGTTCCATCCTAGAAAATAATAGCTCTCATGTTGTTAACATCTGTTGAAGAGTTTGGGTTTTAGTGGGTAAGTGTTTCGAGAAAGAAAAAGCTTGAAACAGTTGAGAATGGTGAAAAATCGCAGAAACTAGGTCAATTGAGATTTCAAAAGTGTAAAGAGGGGTTATGTCGAGATGTCTGGGTATTTATAGGATAAAGATGTGACTTACCGACAAGAGAAGAATGAACGGTTAAAAATTGCTTGTATAGAAGTCATATGACCTATAGAGAACTCATGTCAAGATGTCATTTTCCTGACTCTTATCAAGAACTAGACTGTGACTTATCGAGATGTTGTACAAATACCCAGTTTATCCTTTTGGACTAAATTATTCTAATTAATATTGAAGAAATCAACATAAAACTAGAATTGATTTTATATTAAAAGTATTTTACTGAAATAATTTATTGAGTTAAATTGTTTCAGTTCTGAGTTATCGAGAAGTCTAAAATTTGAACTGTAGAGAACTCCATATCGATAAGTATATCAAGATCTCTACAATACGTGTCGAGAAATAATAAAAAGACTTATCGAGAAGTCCATCGAGAATTCATGAAAAAGATTTGTCGAGAACTTTATCGAGAAGTCAAAAAATGACTTATCGAGGAGTCATTTTAGACTTATCAAGAATTCAATTATTTACATACTTTTGATCTTTTTCAAATCTGTCTTATATTAATTTCATATATTAATGATGTGAACTAACATTTGGAAATTTTTTCTTAGAATCAGAAAAATTACAAGTTGAGATTTTATTTTAAAAATAAATATACAGAGAATTCTGAAATATTTATAGATCATATTCCAGTTAATTCCTAATTAAAAAAAATTAATTTTAAATTATTAGGAATTAATTTGCTGTAACATGTTAGCTGAGTTCTTTCCTTTAAGATGAAGAGTTTAACATACCAATTTCACTTACAAGTCTAGTGAACGTTGCTTCATCCAAAGGTTTAGTGAAAATGTTTGCTAACTGTTTTTCTGTTGGAACAAAAACAAGCTCAATAGTACCATTTGCACTATGTTCTCTAATAAAATGGTACCTTACATCAATGTGCTTAGTTCTATAATGATTAACTGGATTAGAAACAATAGATATTGCACTAATACTGTCACACAAGATTGGAATCTTTTATAACACTAGGCCATAATCCCCTAATCCAAAGCACTTGAGCATAACAACTTTCAGCAACTATATATTCAGCTTCAGTTGTGGAAGTTGCACATATTGTTATTTCTTACTATACCATGATACAAGTCTTTGACCAAGTAATTGACAACTTCCACTTGTACTTATTATGTCTACCCTGCATCCAACAAAATCTGCATCTGTGTATCCAATAGTTTTAAAACCAGTTCCCTTAGGATACCACAATCCCAGGTTTGGTGTTCCCTTCAAATATCTGAAAATCCTCTTGACAACCATTAAGTGTGATTCTTAAGGATTTGCTTAAAATTTGGCACACAGACATGTGGCAAACATGATGTATGGTCTACTTGCAGTTAAGTAAAGCAAATATCTAGTCATTCCCCTATAGCTTGAGATGTCTACATTTTTTCCTTTTTTATCTTCATCCAATTTGGTAGCTGTAGACATAGGGGTTGATGCATGTGAGCAGTCCACCATTCCAAATTTCTTTAAAAGATCTTTGATATACTTGGTTTGATTGATAAAGATTCCATCACTTCTTTGGCTGACTTGAAGGTCAAGAAAGTAACTTAGTTCTCCCATGATGCTCATCTCATATTCACTTTGCATGAGTTTTGAATATCTTTGACAAAACTTTTCATTAGTAGAACCAAAGATGATATCATCCACATAGATTTGAACTAGGATGATGTCATTACCCTGTTTGTTGTAGAATAGAGTCTCGTCAATTGTGTCTCTAGTGAACCCATATTTGAGTAGAAATTCTGATAGAGTATCATGCCATGCTCTTGGTGCTTGCTTTAGTCCGTAAAGAGCCTTTAAAAGTTTGTAAACAAAATTTGGAAATTCCAGATCTTCAAAGCCAGGTGGTTGTTGCACATAGACTTTTTCTTCTAATTCACCATTAAGCAATGCACTTTTCACATTCATTTGATACACTTTAAAATTTAAGTGTATATCAAATTTAAGTGTATAACAAATACAAGGAAAAATCTTATTGCTTCAAGCATTACAACTGGAGCAAAAGTTTCATCATAATCAATTCTTCTTATTATGAGTAGCCTTTGGAAACCATTCTTGTTTTATTTCTTGTCACAATTCCATTTTCATTCATTTTGTTCTTGTACATCCATTTTGTTCCAATAATGCTTTTGTTTCTTGATGCATGAACCAATTCTCGAACTTTATTTCTTTCAAACTGATTTAACTCTTTTTGCATAGCAGTTATCCAATCAGGGTCTGATAGAGCTTTTTCAGTTTTCTTAGGCTCAATTTGAGACAGAATGCATGCATGCAGGCATTCATTTGCAGTGGCACTTCTAGTCCTCATTCCCACATTAAGATCACCAATTATAGTGTCTCTAGTGTGACTCTTATCCCATTTTTTGGTATGATGTTGGTGGCTAGAATTGTCCTTATTTTCTACATTGTTGTCATGACTTGCAGAACTGTCATATCCTTCTCCCCCTGCATTTGTTCCATCAAATTCAGGTGTGCTTCTTTCTTGAGATGAATTCTCATCGTCAGAATTTACTGGTTCACTTGATTCTTCCTCTATTCTATTTTTTGCGCTGACTTCAACTTCATATTTAGAATTACTGTCAATATTGAGATTTTCAAACTTTAAAGCTTCAACTTCAGTTTTATCAAGGCATTTCAAGACTGAATACTTGTCATCATCAAATGTCACATCTGTGCTTTCCATGATTTTCTTCTGCTTTAGCAGATAGAATTTGTAGGCAGTCATTTCCGATGAATATCCAAGAAAAATAGCCTCAAATATTTTGGAGTCAAATTTTCCAACATATTCAAAGTTGTCTTTAACACAAAACACTTGTTTCCAAACACATGAAGATGCTTAACAATAGGCTTTCTATTTGACAAAATTGAGTAGGGTGACTTGCCAATATTTTTGTTTAGTAAATATATGTTCTGAGTATAACATGTTGTGTTAACAGCTTCTTCCCAAAATCTGGTTGGCAGCTTGGCATCTTGCAACATTGTCCTTACAGCTTCAACTAGAGTTCTATTTTTTCTTTCAACCACACCAATTTGTTGAGGTGTTCTTGCAGCTGAGAACTCTTGAACAATGCCTTTGTCTTTGAAAAATTCACTTAAAATGGTATTTCTGAATTATGTACCATTGTCACTCCTCAATATTTTGACAAAATTTTGATCTTCAGCTTGCTTCTTAATTTTCTTTATGTGTTCAATGATGATGTGTAGAGTTTCATCTTTTGAATGCATAAATTCAATCCAAGTGTACCTTGAGTAGTCATCCACCATCTCTAAAGCATACTTTTTTTCGGATATGGACATGATATTTACAAGTCCAAATAAATCAATATGGATAAGCTATAGAGCATTAATGGAATTCACAGCTTTGCTCTTGTGACTGAACGTCTCTATTTTGCCTTTTTGACAAGCTTGGAAAACTTTTTTTTGAGCAAATTCCAAAGCTGGCATATCTCTCACCAATTCTCTTTTCACTAGAGTATTGATTGTTTTGTAGTTCACGTGAGTGAGCTTCTTATGCCAGAGTTTGTTTTGTTCACTAAATTCCTTGGTGTAGAAGCAACATATTTTATCCTTGTTTGTTGAGTTCATGTCTGCACATCAAATATGTTTCCTTTCCTTACTCATTTCAGAGCCACTTCACCATTTTTCTTGCTAGTGATTGAGCAATCTTCTTTGTCAAATATAACTTTAAAACCCTTGTCTATAAATTGAATGACACTGAGAAGATTCACTTCAAGACCTGCAACCAGTGATACATCTTCAATGACAATATTTCCATAAATCAACTTGCCATATCCCATTGCAAATCCCTTGTTATTGTCTCCAAAGGGCCATCCATCTCGTCAAACTGTGATAGCAGGGCTTTATCACCTGTCATATGTGTAGAACATCTGATGTCAATAATTCATATGACTTTATTCTTTTTGCCCTGTACACAATGAGTTTTAAGTGTATTTAGCTACCCAAGCAGTATTGGGCACTTTCTTTTTTTTGACAGAGTGAGCAGAAGTAGAGTTTGAATATTCAAAAGAAACATCATTCTTAGTTTGATTAGCATTTTCTTCTTTGATCACATATCTTAAGTTAACTTCTTTTAGATTCTTTCTCAACTTATGGCAACTGCTCATAACTTTCATGTTACATGGAATGCAGTCAAGCTTATCAAAGAAAGAATAGGGGTCATCTGTATGTGCCTCATTGTATTTGCAGGCTCCATACTTTGGCTCACTAATAGACTTTTTTATAAAGGTGAGTTAGATAATTGGTTGAGCTACATCTTTGACACTACTTTCTTGGATCATTCGCAATATAGGCAAAATTATTACTTTTGTTGACACATATCTTCCCATTTCTGTTTTTTTTCTTTTCAGTGTTATCATTCTTGATCTCATTTGCTGGTGTCTTGACAGTTGGACTAATTGTAGGCTTCTTCTCACATTCAGTGTTGAGAGTGGATTTTGCATCCTTATTTTCCTTGTCTTCATCTACAATTTCCTGGTTGATGACAAGCTTCACCTCACTGAAGTTTACTTCACAAGCTTTGCACAAGGGTGCATTCACCTTTTTGAGCACCATAGGAACATCTTGGTTCACACTTTCCTTTCCCTTGTCCACATTATTTTTCTTATGAGAACCAATAACCTCATAGTCCAAACCAATAGTTATGTTAGCACATGGCTTGTTCTTCTCATGATACTGGCCAACCAGTTGAGATGCATTTTTGAATGATTTAAGCTTCAGTTCATTCTTCTTAACTTTATCTCTCAATATAACTTCTATTTCCTCTGCACACTTCAGCTTGTTCTTGAGGTATTCATTTTATTGTCTAACTACTTCTACACCAACAAGCTGCAGTTCTACCTCTTGTTTTTCCATCTCAAGTTTTTCATTTATTTTTGACAACCTACTCACTTCCTCGGTAGCTGTCACCATGCTTGTATAAATGTGGAACATTTTTACACTTATCTTCCCAACAGTTTCCTCATATTATGTAGCATTTAAATCAATGATGGTTAGGATAGGTACCTCAGACTTAGATGCAGATGACTCTTCTTGCTCCAATGCCATGAGAGCATAGTTTTCATATTCTTAATAATCATCTTCATCATCCGTGTCATCCTAACTTTTACCTTCTACAATATAGGCTTCTCTCTGTTATTTTCTCAGAAATGCTTCATACTTTGCTTCAAGCTCCAAATAAGCCTTAACCTTCTTCACCTTCTTTGGCTTCCTACATTCTGTGGCAAAGTGACCAAGTTCATCATAATTGCAGCATCTAATATTTGATCTGTCCACAGATCCTGACTTGTAGCCACCTTTTCCAGTTGCATTTGTCTGAGTCATTCATTTCCAGTTGTTGTAGGATGTTTGGCCTTTACCTTTGAAATATGTAGGCTTCTTAACTCTGATATTTCAAAAAAAAAATCTAGATAAGCCATATACAGGTCCATTTCATCCAAATCATCAAGAGTATAGTACTCACCCTCTTCCAAATCCAAAATGACTTGTTTTTGAGGTTCCTTATTTTTCTGCTCAACAGCTTGAACAACTTGAGTCTGGGGTTCAACTATATCTTCAGTCATTTTATTGTCATTTGTTATCAAGGCACTTGATACATCTACAATATGCCCTTGAATCAATTTCAATGACTTTCTTTGCATCATTTACATCTCATAGGTTTTGAGAATGCCATATAAAACCTCCAAAGTTATTATCCTTAGATCTCTTCCTTCTCTTATTGCGGATATTTTTTGTTCCAAGTGGTCAGGAAGAGTGAGCAAGAGTTTCAGGTTAACTTCTTCAGCTTCATAGTACTTGTCATGAAGCTGCAAATCATTTATCAGTTTGTTGAATCTTTCAAAGACCTCAGTAATGCGTTCCTTCGATTTAGCCATGAAACCTCATATTGAAAAACCAAAATCCTTCTCTGGTTAGATCTCACCTCTTCAGTTCCTTCATATAAGATCTCAATCTTTTCCAAGATTTGCTTAGCTGACTCATAGTTGATAATGTTGTTGTACATCACATTATCCAGGGACTCAATGAGTATGAGTTATAAGCCACTGTCAAGTGCAACCTTTTCTTTATCTGGTTCAGTATAGGTAGATGAATCTTTAGGACCAAAGTGTGCAGGAATGACCATGTCTCCTTCGGTTGATTCATGAACCCTTCTTATAGGAATAAAGGGTCCATGCTTGATAATTTCAATATACATTGGATTGGCCATCTTGATGAACAACATCATCTTCTTTTTCCATAGAGTGTAGTTTACTTTGTCAAAGACAAGAATCTTGATACCGCTAATCTTCTTTGCACTCATACTTCCAAGATTTAATCTATTTTTTTAGATTTTACTCTGATACCACTTGTTAGTTATGAAATGCAACACAAAGGAGGGGGTGAATGTGTTTTCTTGAATTTGAATTACTTTTGGCTTATGGAAAAAACATTTGAATGAATTTTTAGTGATAAAATGTTAAATGCAAACACACAAGCAAATTATCAAAAACTCACTTAATTTATATTAAATCGAATTTCTCTCGCTACAAATTCGTATTCTTGAAAATAAGAACTCAGCTTCTTCTCTTAAGAGAATTACAAGATTTTTTAGATCTGTTTGTTATAACTTAACAAAAGACCCGTGACATGCTTTATAGATCAACATGCGCGGTTTACATAACTTGCACTAAAATAGGCTAACACACTTTCTAAAGCTACTTTTTCTATTTCCACTTCTAGTGTTAGCATATCTGTATAGAATCTACTAGGTTTGTGTCCCTCATTTGTCCACTTCACCTTGGCCCATGATCTTGTATTCTTCAAGCTGCATTTGTAGGCTTTCCAATTCAGTGATAGAATTGTTTGTTAAATGGTAATCTTGAATCTTCAAGTTGTCTATATTCTGAATTATGAAGTTATTTGTCGAGATCTATTTTGTTGTGTAGATATGTCATATATCGATAAGTAAAATAACTTATCGATATCTCAAGTTCTCTACATGAATTTTGACTTGTGAGGTCTCCAGTTCTCTACAAGTACAATGACTTGTCGATATCTCCAGTTCTCTACATAATATTTTTGACTTGTTGATATCTCCAATTTTCTACATGAGGATTTGACTTATCGATATCTCTAGTTCTCTACATGCACTTTTTGACTTATCGATATCTCTAGTTCTCTGCATGCACTTTTTGACTTGTTGATATCTTCAGTTCTCTACATGCATATTAACTTGTCGATATCTCTTGAGACTTCTCTACAAGTCATTTTAGACTTCTCGACATACTTCTCGATATTCCTTGATCTATGACTTGTCGATATCTGACTTAAAATATTTTTCCTAGAACATCATTATTTAACTACAAGTTTCTATACTTCTCTCTGAGACATGATCATGATAGATCTTCTTCCAGAGTTTACTCCTTAGCTTGATGGTTGTTCACAGAAAAAAAATCTTCCAGTATAATCTACTTAACATTTTTAAAGACTCAAGAAATACAATTACAAAATACAAATAGATTATCATACAACTTATCCTTATGGTTGTCAAGATGACTTAGCCTTGCATGTCTTTCACAAAAAGGATCACTTCTAATTTTATCAATAATTTTTTAAAGGATCTAGTAAAAGTTTACTTGGATGTCACTTAAGAGATTTTCTAAAATATCATGTATTCATAGTTACAAGATTCTCTAGTGTTTCATATTATTTTCTAATTTAAAATTCTCTCAATAATATTTATTTTGTAAAAATATTAAATATTGAAATGATATTTTTTGAATTAAAAAGTAAATTTATAAGTAAATTATTTGAATATAAAATATGGAATTCTCTCCATTATTTTAAATAATTTTTATGAATTTCTTAAATTGTATTCATTGTGATTAATTGAAAAAGACATATTACTTAGGTTTTAAAACTACTCCATCAAATATTTGACTTTTAAATCACTTTTAATTGATCGAGTAGTAGATCACTTGTAATTTTATTAAAAAATTTAAGTGATCGAGTATAAGGTCATACTTAATTTAATTAAAGATCAATTAGGATATCTTCTAAAATATTACGAGATTTTGTGGGTGTTTTTTTATATTTTTAAATAGTATATTATTATAGCTCAGAGTTTCTATTAAGTATTTTAAATAATATTCATGTGTCATTTTTCCGAGATCTTTTTTATTTGATTTAAAGTTTCAAAAAAATTGAGATATTTTAACGCGATTAACTAGAATGAGTATGAAATTTCAGATATTTTTACAAAATCAAACTCTTATACGTAGTTTTTTTTGTCAAGATATTAAAATTCCATAATTGTTCTCGTTAATGATGTAGAAGAACTTTCGGAATATATCAAGGACGTGACGAGTGCGAGAAGAGCAAAGGTCTGATCACACGGATGATTGCATGGTCACGCTGTTAAGGACATATGATGGCATGCTCACGCCGCTGGATTGCATGGCCATGCCAAAAGTGGAATAAACAACCGTAGCTTTTTGGTGGCCGAATGGAAGACATCGCATACTCATACTCAAAACTGCATGATCACGCTACCTTTAATTATTACTTATTTTTAATTAGGATTTATTTTTATTATGTTTATATAAATAATCTTATGATGTAACATATTATAAATATTTTATTAAAATTAAAACCCCTAAGAAAACTCTGGAAACTGGATTGAAGACTAAGAAAAACAAGACAAATGAAGATATAGAGATGATAAAGATTTTGGGGAGATACTTGAGAGATCCTGAAGCCAAGTTTCCCAAAACACAATTTCATAAGGATGACTTGGATGATGATGAGCAGAAGAAAGATAATCAAAGACCTTCTGGCTCAAATCCAAGTCAATCCTCCAAGATAACTGGCAGCAAAGAAAAGAAGCAAGATGAAAAGAAGGGAGGTGATAATAAAAGAGGTGATGAAAAAAGAAGGAAGAAGAAGGAGGATGATTCTGAACCAAAGCAAAATGTCCAGTCAATCCAAGTCCAACTTGCTCAAACCACTAAACCTACAAGCTCAAGTAATCAACTATCTTTAAACCTTATGCCTAAATTCTTGTACAAACCAACTGCAAACACCCTGCTCAAAATACCAATCACATCTAGCCAATCCACCTTGAAGAAAATCATAAACCTACCCTCATTCAAGCCACCAGTCAAAACTCATTATAAATATGTTGGAAGAAAATCAAAGAAATTGCAAGTTACTGAAAGAAATATCTGGAATTGTTATGATCAATCTGATTTTCTGCCACTAAATTGGTACATCACAGATGAAGAGTACTTTCAACAGCTAGCTGAAGAAATAGTCAAATTTTGGGTTGTATCCTACACAGGAATCAGGATATATTATGATGATGGTACCTTCACTCTACTTGGCATTAATCTAATGGATACACTTTCAACCACATAATTCAAAAGAGTGAACAGCTTGATGAGAGATAAGGACAATATTACAAGGGCTTGGAAGGCTGTATTATGTGTATGGGTGAGAGAAAGGGATGAAAGAAATGAAAGAGCAAAGGCTGAAAAGGAAGAAAAAGATAAAAAGTATGTAGAAGAACTAGCAAGGTTTGAACAAAGATCAAATGAGCTCAAGGGAAAGGGGTTGGGCAGACTTTCAAAGGATGGACACTTTCTGAATATAAAAGTTGGCAGATATTCAAGATTTAGAGCTGGTTACCTAAATGGTTATTCATTGGATGAGTGGCTCAAGCTTGTGGAAGCTCTAAGAGGTACTGAAATTATAGAAAAACTTCAAGTGCTAGTAAATCTTAAGAACCTCATTAGAAAAGAGTCAGGCTATGAGGATTTTATGTAATGAATGTATCTATCAAACTCATGTAATCATTCAATGTATAAGAGTTTTAATTATAATTCTGTCAACTTTTATGTAATATGTATTGTTTTATTTTAACTTGGGGTTAGTCTTGTTACCAGGCATGAATTTGTGATAAGCAATCTTCTCACAAATTGGAGGAGATTGTTGTGCAAGACATGCCTGTATCATAACAAGACTAAGTCAAATTGACAGCCCTAAGAATTAGTTGTATGATAATCTAAATTTGTATTCTGTATTGTATCATTTGAGTATGTAAAAATGTCAAAGATTAGACTGGAGTATTTTTCTGTAAACAGTCTCAAGCCTAAGAATAAACTCTGGAAGAAGATCAAGAAGATCATGCCTCAGAGAAATGGTGAAGAAGCTTGGAGTTGAATAAATCTATTTTGGGAAAAATATTCTAAGTCGATATATCTACAAGTCACAGATCAAGTTATATAGAGTAGTCATTCAAGAACTCCAGAATAACTTATCGAGAAGTCCAAATTGGTCTATCGAGAAGTCCCATAGATATCGACAAGTGAAATGAAGATATGAAGATTGAAGAAATCGACAAGTCATTTCTGCATATCGAGAACTAAGAGATATCGACAAGGCAAATGAAGATGTAAAGATTAGAGATATCGACAATTTATTTCTACATGCAGAGATTTGGAGACCTCGACAAGCCAAGTTCACTTATAGAGAACTCAGAGATCTCGACAAGTCAAAGTTACCTATCGAGAACTTAGAGACCTCGACAAGCCAAATTTACTTATAGAGAACTTGGAGACCTCGACAAGTTAAAACACTTATAGAGAACTAAGAGATCTCGTTAAGCCATTATACTTATCGAGATGTCAGTTCTCTGTAGATTAAACTGGAGATCTCGATATGAAGCTCAAGTACAGAATGCAAACAAGTTAAATATTCAAGATTATCAATCAAAAAATGATCTAATCACTTAGATTGAAAAGTCTACAAAAGCAGTTTGAAGAGTACAAGATCAAAGGCCAATATTAACTGACAAAGGAAAGTCACAAATTCATAGGATTTGTAAAGATACACTAAGACAGAAATAGAAAGTTTTAGAGATAACTTAAAGTAGGGTTTAGTACATTCTATTACATGCTGTGTAAACCTGTGTTTACTAATCTATAAAGTAAATATTGCTCCTTTGCTTTTAAAAGTGTGTATCAAACAGATCTAGTTTTTCTTGTAACTCTCTTAAGGAAGAAGCTGAGTTCTTCACTTACAAAAAACCCAGGATTTGTAGCAAAACACTAGATTGATTTTAATACAAAATTAAGTGAGTTTTGAAATATTGTGTGCACTGTTTTAACTTCACTTAACATAATATTACCGAATTTCTAATCTGCTTTGTTCACCAAGTAACAAACATTCAAAAAGCCTTAAAAACAACCAAAACACATTCACCCCCCTCTGTGTTGTATTCGTTACCTAACAAAACTCTAAGTTGTCAGTGGTTAACAAAGATGTGGTTGGATTAATTCAAGTATTGTTTTCACAATATGTTAATCTTAGAGAGGAGTTCAGGTACAAAATTTTAATAAGGTCATTGCATTTAAAGGTACCACCATGGCAAGATAAAAGTAAGTCGACGCAATTGTTATTCTAGATGAGAACTCGAGTTCGAGTTCTTTTGAATTGGAGGAGTCTGATGTAGCAGGATTTTCGGAACATATCAAGGATGTGATGAGTGCGAGAAGAGCAAAGGTATGATCATATTGATGACTTCATGGTCACGCTGTTAAGAATATATGATGGCATGCTCACGACACTAGATTGCATGACCATGCCAAAAGTGGAATAAACAACAGTAGTTTTTTGGTGGGTCAGATGGAAGACATCGCATGCTCATACTCAAAACTGCATGGTCACGCTACCTTTAGTTATTATTTATTTTAAATTAGGACCTGTTTTTAATACGTTTTAGAATTTTATATCTTTATATAAACAATCTTATTATGTAACATATTATAAGTCTTTTATTGAAATTAAGACCGTTAAAAGTTTTCTCGTTATCTTTGTGAATTAAAGAAAACTCTCGTGGATTGGTTTGACTTGTGGATTAAAGGTATTAAAAGATTTCTTGTGCAAGAGTTCATTCGAGGATAAACGCTTGTTTTTCCTACGCTTACGCTTATGTGTTGCGTCAGTTAACCGGTTAGAACTTAAAATCTATCACCCAAACCACACCTAAATTCCTCTAATTTCAGTTTGTTATATGTATGGTGCACATAATTGTAATTTTCTTTCCCTCTCATATAATCTTCTCATTAGCCTACAAGAAGCAGCATGTTTAAGCGATAATTGTAAATTGATCTCAAATTTCATATATTTTTCCATGTTATTATTAGTGCTACTTACAATATAGAATGTGGTTGGCATAATATACAACGAGAAATAGTAAGAACTATGTCTATGTGTCTATTGTAAGATACAACTCTGTCCAAGTATGTAACATCTGCTCTGGTTTCATTTGCGTCGCTGCTTTCCTGCGAGAATTGGTTGAATTTGTAGTCTCCTGCTGAATGCTTCGTTGAAAAGGAATCGAGTTTGGAAAGCTGAGATGATTGGGAGCCATGCAAGGCAAGCAATGGGTGCAAAAAGAATAATACCCATTCCATAATCATAAGCTTGAGCAAATAGTCTAGTGAACTGCCATAGTGCAGTGCCCTCTATCTTTGGCCTCACAGCTTGCCCAATCTGCAAACACCGAATAAATTCTTTTAGTACAAAGCCACGACAAAATGTAGTATTCTGGCTTCTTGAGTACAAGGGATATCGATCCTTACCAGAATTAATCCCCAGCCAGTTGGTAAAAATGCCAAACAGCACACGATTAAGTCCATCAAAGATAATTTACAAACAAAGGAGAGAGCCATTATGGTGCCTACGACTCCCAGGAAAAGTACCACTTTCGAAAGCCTAAACGCAAGCTGATGGTTATCACTGAGATAATACCTTCCCAGTTTTACTCCCTGTAGGCACAATGAAACTTTGCAAGTAAGTTTAGTTAAATATTTTATGGTAAAACAAGTAGTATAATGATAGGGTGAATCTACCTTGATTAGCAGGAAAATCACGATAATAACAACCCACGAGAGCAGATACACGATAAAATTTTTGTTCTGCCCAGATATGTCGAGGTGATAGACCAGACCATACTGGTAAAGGAAAAATCTAAGAGAAAGAAGTATCTCAATCATCCGAGAACACAACCCTGAATGACGAAGATGTGCTTGCTCATCGTACCACCATGACTGCCAGCTTTTATCCTGTTGAATTCCCATACCACCCTGCTGTTTGATCCACTTGTTCCAATCTTTCCAGTCGTCCACTATCTTTCCCCATTCGAATCCAGAAGGATTGAACAGGAATGGAGCAAACAACCAAGTCAATGACAAGAACCAGACAGCATAAGTTATCAATACATATGCCATGCTGCTACGATATGATTTCCGGAACAAGTCATAAACAACCAATAATAGAAGTAGCTCAAATCCTTTCATAAAATGACTCCGGGAATATAACCTATAATTCTCTGTGAAACTGGAATGGAACACCACAAACTTCCGACCTGTAGGTCTGTACTTAGCACCCCCGTGAAGAATTGTTCGGCCATAATAGTGAGATTTTGTTCCAAGGTTAAAAGTGAAAAAAACAGCAGCCAGCTGTAATTGCATTAGTACAAAATCCTTGAGAGCAGTAAGAAACCCTTTCTGGAGTCCAATCTCCATCACCATGGGTAATCCTGTTAGGAGTCCAAGCTGGATAAATGATTGAGATGCTAGAGCAGTTTGCAGGGACTGTATATTCTGGATTTTCGCTTCAAGAAGAATTGCCTTCTCCAAACCACTGAGAACAAGGTATAGTTGTCCATATAGGAAAACATAGATTCCAATCACTGATATCTGCAACAATATAAATATAAAATGTAAATAAGAACACATGTTTGCGCTTTCTATACTAGGTTACAACTTTTTTAAAAGATATATTGTTCTAAATATTCTCTTTTTATACTAGTCTTTGTGCCAGCAAGTCTAGAGTATTTCCGGCCCCTTTTGAATAAAGTTTTCAATTCATACGAAAGAAGTATCAAATATTACCAGGCTGCTAAAGTAAAACCCGGTGGTTGTGAAGTAACAGGAAAGCATACGAAAGAAATCAAATCGACGTCCAAGACGATAAATGTCACGGCTAATAGTCTGTTCACTGTTTCCATTAGCTACTTTGGCTTCAAACTTCGAGATCTGATTAAGGCCTACATCACGACCTTTTCCAACTTGCATATATTCATGGTATGTAACATATCCCCGTCTTAATGTGGTATTGTACCCTGTATTGTGTAACATTACAAGTCGTTTTAAACAAAAAAAAACTGATTTCATGACAAAAAGAAAATAAACTAGATAAATCTTACCAGCAAATACATCTTCACTCAAGTTAATTGTCTTTGATGCTTTGCTTATGCCACCTCTGGTTAAGTGAAACACCCTGTCAAACAAATCTGGATGCCCATAGTGGAACCTAACCCTGTTTAATTCAGATATAACTGAGTATCGGCAAGCATATTGACGGAAGAGCTATTCGGCATTAGAATAAGAAGTAGCATATAAATGAGTATTTCATATCGGTAAATTACAGAGGAAAAAGTACTGAGATGGTGAGACCAATACACTTCACATTGACTCTTATTACCACGCAAGGGAAACATCAAACCTGAGAGGATTTGCTAGAATTCTTTGACCAATGGTGACAAAACTGGTTTCTTGATAAGACATGAACCATGCTAACGAAGAAACACTGCATTTACAAAAACAAGAGAATGATAAAATCCAAACTTTCAGTAACTGCAATATATTTTCAGATTAATGAAAGGAAACAACTAATGCAATAAGATAACATATACATTATCTTATAAAGTATATTAAACCTTTATACAAGTACCTTATCACCTAAAAGAACTAATCAACTATTTCTTGATTTTGTATCATTGATCAAAATTACATGACCTACTATGGGAATAACATCTACCTACCAAAGTTCCAAGGAAGGAGAGTGCACCGACTAGAGTCTACAAAGTACAAACATCTTTGACCAACTACTGATTTAGATTCTGTTTGTATTTCATAACAAGTAAAGATGCAATATCTGAAATTTGAGTCAGCCATTACTTTATAAGAAAAATGCAAGATTGGGTTTTTACTGCATAAAGTAAAAGATTAATACCAACCTTCCCGTGAATATGTGTTCCCTCAAACCAAGTATTGTTGGACGGTGTGCTCCTTGGTGGCCTAAAAATTCTTGTAGGACATTTCTCATCTTAAAAGCCTCTTCCATATAATTATCCTGTAAAAATTTAGTCAACACCGATTGAAAATTTGAAAATTATCAGTCTCTGCAATATGAGTTTGAGCATACTTGATTCATGTCAATGGCTTGGAGAGCTTCACCACGAGTAAAAATTATAGCATGATTTTGATTTTCAGGTTTCCCTTCTCCAATATTTGGTGGACCTGGAAGCTTTATGCGATATATTTCCTGTGGGTATATATTTATGTGTTAATATCATAAGATGATGAGAATGGTCCTGCAGTACAATATATAACATAAAAATTTATGAAGGCTGGTCTAATGACTATTTCATTACCTGGTCAAAACCATTGACAGCTTTAACTAAGATGGATGAATAAACCTTTTGAGTCTTATTTGTCATAATCTCTTCTTTATCCTCAACATAAGCAACGCGCAGAGAAGGATACCTTCAACACAATAAATTGCTCTTTAGAAGAACAATATATTCATGGACTAACAACTCTACATTTCTTAGTGTATTCTGTAACAAAACATTACTTTATCATCAGGTCAAGTATATCTTGTGCCTGGGTGTGTCCGGTAGATTTTTGTGATCCAAACAGTTGACAAGAAATGACGTGAGTGAATTTTAAGTCTGCTAGTGCATCAAGCTGCACTGATAGTGTATCATTTCCCCTTTCAATAGCATCATAACCCTGAATAATATCTGCATATCAATATTTTACGAAAAAAATATCAAACTACTTAACAGATTATATTTAAATAAAAATTAGATATCATTTCAGAATAAAAATTATGCACCATACCGTCGTCTTCTGCCATGTCAAGGAAGGCTTGTAACTTTAAGGCGTGCCTATAGTACATCATTCCTCTGACTGTTGACCCGTAGAAATGATATTTAAGAAAATTAGAATAACTTTTTGTTTAGGAGATCCACAAGGATTGGTTAGTGCCACTCACCAGTTCTGCTTAGAGTCTGTCCCCTATATGAGGCCCAATTTCTCAAATCTTCCTCCTTAATATCATCACTTCTGTCGTCCGAATCCTCAGCCCCGATGCGTTCCAAAAAGTTCTTCCACTCATCTGTAAGTTGCACAAGGCAGAACAAAATAACTGAACTATAAGAATTCAATCCAGACATATAGAACATAATCTTCATTTATTTACAAAAATTAAAGAGTAGATCGTAACCTGGATATATCCTCTGCATATAAAAGCTGATGGACACTCCCTCTTGGCTGGAATGAAGCTCTTTAGTCGAAAATGTAACTTCCTCCAGGTAGTGTGGAGTCAAAACACTAGAAGTCAAAAAATAACTTATCAAGTTGAAAGAAAAGTATGTATGCCTGTGTTACATAAGTATGCAGATTAGTTAAATAATGAGTCATGACGAAGTTAACAGAAATATTAATTTAGAGCATACCATATGTTTTTTTAGAAATTTATATCAAAGGTTCAAATAAATCCCGACTTAACATGGGTTTTAAATCTCTGACATTGTAACCTAATGGAGTAATGAATATCCCATCACCCCAGGAGTCACGGTGGAGACAAGTATGCGTGTGAGTATTTATATATTGTAGTTGACCTTTTCCCAACAATAACTAGCCAAAAAAATCCAGTAAGTTGTCACCTAAATTATTTATCGAAGATGGAACAACAAAATTGAATTATATATCTTCCAAATATGCATATACTGATGTACATGAATATTACAGAACCGTCATGAAGAAACATCTAGTTCATAATACAAATAACAAACATCTGACCTTGATACTTATCTGAAAAGGAGAAAAGGACTAACCTGAATGACAACATGTTACGCACTTTTGGAGCAGTGGGTATGTCCATGAACAGAGAGGTGGCAAAAAATGAAATACGCCTCCGGGCCTCCAAATTTGAAGGTATATCCAGTGCTGTGTCTTTAATGGTAAGTAGCATAAGGAAGCGTTTGATCTGTAAACAGAAATGTATCACTTTAGTCACACGTGCATCTGCACAAACATAAAGGTTTTTGTGCATGATAGTACATTATAAAGTATAACTGCTAGATCTGTAACCCTAAAAAGGGCTTCATGATTGATGAAGAAAAATAACCAAATTATAATTTAATACCTGTTCGTTTAGAGGATTACTATCTGGCAAAGGGAAATGTATTGAGTGCTTTGAGGCAAATAATTCTGGTACAACATTACTGAAAAGTTCAGTCGACTCTGCCTCAATTTCTCTGTCTGTGTTAAGTGCATTCAGTGTTCTGCAAGCATGTATAATGAAACTTAAGGTAACAAGGAACTTAAAATATAATTTGTATTGAAACCGATGTTTAAATGACCAACCTGGAACCTTTTAACATCATATCATTTGTTACAATTTCCAAAATATCTTGGAGAACTTTCACGACTTTAACATGGTGATCTTCATCTCCCTCAACCTTAAAAAATTATAATGTTACAAAGGATGGGACTTGAAATTCAATTGACATATGAGTTCTCAAGTGTAGCATACCAGAAGTTCAACCATTTCAATTAACTTGACGTGTAGAAATGGAAGTATACTCATTTTTAGGTCTTCAAGAAGGCTTGATCTTCCGATGCTTTCCTCAATCTCATCTACTATGCCAGAAATGATCCTATGAAGAAAAACAGTATATAGCATATTAAATGTTAGATGACTACATTAAGGCAGCCTTCACTAGTTTTTATGAGAAAGAATTTCAAAAGATAAGCAGTATTTTATGTTTTAACTTTTTTGTTGACAAAAAAAAAAATCTAGAGTAGCTTCGTAACTCAATCTACTCTACCTCCTCTCCAAATCCCCCACTACAAGAATTTCAAGGATGTTTTTGAGTGATTCGTAACACTCCATGACAGACATGTACATGTAATCATCTTTCTTAATCTTCCTAAGAAGATTAGCATCCTTCCCCACAAAATCTTTTGCAATGCACAATGCTACTGAAACCTGCGGCAAACAACAAGTTTCCCAGTGAGATATAGATAATAATCTCACATGCTAGTTTCAGAATTCATTACAAACATGATAAATCACCTTATTGGCTAGAAGAAAAACAGGCCAGCGAATCTTTCCAGACAGCAACTCTGGTGAGAATGGAATTTTCATTAAATCAACCTCCCTGCTTTCAGTAAAATATCATTTTCATTACGTCTCAGTCTATAAATGTAGAAAATTAAGAAGTAACTGAAAGTAACCTAACTTGTTGCTCATTAAGTCCTCTTCTCGGATTCTACTGATAATTTGGTTCCAAACTAGGACAAACTTTACAAGACTATTCTTTTCTGTATGAGACACCTGAAACAAAATTGGTTTAATTTTGCATCAATGATAAAAAAAAATAAATCATAAAAGAAAAGGTTGGCTATATATCATTAAATCAAAATGTCAAAACCTTCTGAAATCTATTGTTAAATAATCCCTTCCTGCTACGTTTACTCTTGACTGGTGGTGGGATGAAGCAATGATTAAATGCAGCTGGCAAAGCTTGGAATTTACTTCTCAGCATGCCTAATGTTCGTATCTACATAAATTTGGGTTAGGACTAGCAACATACTGCGGTAGTACTTTGAAGATATTGAGAATATTACCTCTCCAATATGATGCAGAACCCCATAAAAGCCACCAAATATTGCACAGAAAACAGAATACCATATCTGTATGTCCATGAAATATACCTAAACATAATATATGTGCCTCAGTTAATGTGGTGGTAAATAAGGATTCTACGAAAAACTTCTGTATATATCCATATTAAATGGATGGTCACCCAATGCATAAGTACTGTATGGAATCAGATTGTTGTCCAGTTCATGTGTATGTGAATTGAGAGACTTCATCTGAGAACTTTTAGCCACTAACCATGATTATCGGTGTCCAAATTGCGATGATTGCACCAGCATTACTCTTAACTGTTTTGGGAACAACTTAAATCAGAAAATTGAAGCCAGAAATATTTATTTATTTTACATTTACATTACTGGAAAATCACCTCTAGGAAAAAGTTCATGCCACTCATAATCTTTTACCCCAATTTTTATGATTTGTCTTGTTGGAGCTATGAGCGGCTTTATCTGTATAAATTTAATGAGCACCAGAAGGACAGAGGTTGTCAAAAAATGCCCTTCACATTTTATAAGATTGTGCTAGCTCTTATTCCCCGAACGGGATTACTTTATGCCATTATTCGGCGCATGATATTCTGCACTATGTAACAATTAAATTTTGCTAATCTAACTTTTCAAGAATCGGAGTATAATTGCAAAGACGTAAGTAGAATGATCCAGGAACACTAGGAAAACCCTCATAATTTATTTCGGGAAGCAACTACATGAACAGCAGATAGCATATGCCATAAGTTTCATCCTTAGTAATATAGGGCAATAAACTTGTAAGAACTGCTGAAAATATAACTACTATAACATATTTAGGATTTTCAAAGTGGTTTATTCGCCATGAAATATCAACAGTTTTAATTACCTAGCCATCTTCAGTTCCCAATAAACCTTATTAGCACAATATTTGGCTGTCATGATATATGAAGAGCGTTTAAAAAGTACTCACTTCGAAATTGTAGCTAAATGAAAATTTGCTTAGCAACAACAGCACCCAGAACAAAGTGTACCTACAGTAACATCAGGAAAAGGGATACAGAAGTCAGTCGTTTTTAATTAAAGAAAGAGATACCAAATTATTTGGTGGCAGGGACAGTTAAAAATACTTCAAAATGGAAAGCTGACTTTCTTGCATTCCTCGTCCAACATATAACCTGGGCTACAAGATAGAGGACATTTTGTTAAAATTTGACAGTATCATGGTTGAACGATCTAGTAAGGTGGCAATACACCATATAGAATGTGAAACATGCAGGACTTCATCGAAAATTTGGAAAGAGAAATTGGTTAAATGGACTTAAAGTATTTATGTTACGCGCGGATATGCATACTGATATCTCCAATGAGGACGACCTTTGAGAATATGTACCCGGTCACTAAAGTACTCAGGACTTGTCAAATTATGCAAAAACAAGATGAGGCTTCTGACACCGATGGGGTTCTCATGACTTTCTGCAGTAAAATAAAGGTAATGAAAAAGCTACCTAATTTATCCTGCACTTGTCAGAATACCAAATGAAGATCGGAATACCATGCTTGGAAGTCAGTGAGGTAGATGCGTAGTGCTTAGGAGCATAGACTAAGAATTGTTTTATTCAGGAATGTCTCTGCCATGTTACAAAATGATGGTTTCAGAGTGGTATAGACTTTGTAGATTTGAGAAGACAATTAAATTATGGATGTACCTATTCAGAGACAATCGGAAAAACTCAGGATTCTTTATAATTTGGCAAGTGGACGTAAAAGAATTTATCCGTCAAAGATATTGATATGATCTCTGAACTTCGACTTTAAGTCCTTAAAGTTTCTATATGGTCTTAATTATAGACGGACCAGAACTGTGCAATGATTAGGCTTTGTTTTTGGAATGAATGGAATAAGTCATCTCTAAAAAGAGACAGCAGGCAAAGATCTTATGAGATTTACATCCGTCACATTTGTCTGGGTAGTACTAGCATGAACCTTTAGGGTATGTTTCCTTTTTTTTCCTACAGTTTTCTTATTCTTTTTCTTAGTTACTACAAAAACTTTTACTTTAGGGTACCTCATCTAATTGAATTTTAAGGTAGTCAATAATTACATTTGGAGAAGGCATAAAAGTAAAAAATATATTTATGAAGATTATTGCCTACAGTGACTCAGTGGGTGAAATATTCTACTGCACATTTGCAACAGCTATAAACTTAAGAGAAAGTTGATGTGCAGTAATGCTACCTGAGTCCACCAAGACAAGATTGTGCAGATTCGGAAATTTGAAGTTTCAATGTATCTACCAATTGCAGGTACAAGAAACAGTATCAAGTCAAGTGCATTTGTTAGCAAATATATTGCCACAGCAACCATATACGGGGAATAGCACCATTCTCCAAGCCAACTCCCATATTCCGAAGAATAACATGTAAATTTTTTGCTAGAGCTAGAATATAATATAGGAAGAATGATAGTCCATATCATTGCCACTACCATCTTCAGCACTTTCTTTTTTAGTTGGGAGGAGTGCATTGTGCATCTAGCATTCCATGTAAAGGAAATGTCCAAGACAGCTGCATGAATGGTATAATAGTAAATGCAGGTTAGAAAATGCTTTTATAATGCACAAAACATGTTTCATTTAGAGGTTATGATTAACACGGAAATAGCACTCCGTTAACACTAAAGGTTGCTGACGAAGACGACAATTATTTTCTGAGATCCTATAGTTCTTTCATACAGAATATCAGCATGTCTGATATTGCTCACAGCTTAACATGATTCTTACCTGTCTCATGACCAGTGAACTTTCTTAACAGGCCTATGCTCGAGACTTGTTAAAAAGGCAATAATGTAGTCACTGTCACCTTATATTGCAGTAACAGATACGTAAACCGCATAAATAAAATGGCGAAACAAGGAGTTAATACTGACATTCACCCTCACGCAACTCGTCCTCACGCGTGCGAATATTACATATACACATATTTAAAATATTTAAACACCATTATACATGACCGATCTTCATAATCAGTCTCAGGCTTTTAGATTTAGGCATATTACCGTCAAAATCACACATGGAGAAGCAGAAAGCTCATTGGCCTCATTGCTTCTCCTCTACATGTATGTAGTTGTCTAATCAGTATTCAACATTAACATGGAGTGATATTTAATATATATCATTTTTTTTCTACGCAATTTATATCATTTTTACACGACTCTCGATATAATCCTTCATATATCATTTCAATAATTAGTTCGGTAGAACCTTAAAATGGGTTAGATATCAAAGTGGTCACTCAAGTGAAAGTCATATATCAGTTTCATCATCAAACTTAACAAGAAAACAGTGTTCATACTATATTCAAGAAAGCAGTCATATATCTGCTAAAGGTTTAATCCCGAAAGGTGCCTTGATGACTACAAAAAAGTTCATACTAGTTCTACCTCTGCACTAACAAGAAAGCAGTGTTCCTCTGTACATTAGTCATTAGATGATAAATGCCCTTTGTGTAGGGACTATGTTTTTCTCCTTCTTATAAAACTAATTCTTTTAAAATAGATCTCACCTTGTATGAGTTTGAGGACTGCTGAGGTAATAAAGATGCTCATGACGTCTTCAAGTATATGAGTGTCAAATACTTGTAACGGAGATTCCATGTCATTAGATGCCATCATTATCATTGCCTGTTGGAGACAAAGCAAATATTAAAATACACAAGAAGCAGGTGAATGCAGAATGTTGCTTACACACACCTGGAGAGACAGAATAAGAAAGCTCCACATCCTGTCAAAGCTTCTGAAAATCTGCAAAAATGAGCGAACCTCAACAAAATTTGTCTTCCCCAACCATTTTGGTTTTCTCCCTTCATCGGAAGCAGCCTGAAAGTTACTTGTGGATTAATCAACAGTCTTTTAAATCCGACAATTTTGTAAAATGAAGTATTAACATGAGCCTGTAATTATGTATAGATATGGATTTGTTTATAGTGTACATGTATACATTTTGTGCATGAATCAGTGTCTGCTTTACTGTATGTGTACCCAAGTGGCCAAAACTTAATTATCTTATCCATCTAACCGAATCAATAGCACACATAAATCAAGTTACACTAATTCTCTATGTAATTCAATCTCAATATATTTCTTTTGTAATCAGAAATGATCGGTGTACCCCCGTTTCTTCGTCTGCATTTCCTTCCCAGTTATCTTCTTCAGTAGTCTCAGTTGGCGCCTGAGCTTTTTTGAGCTTGGGCTCTTTTATGTTGACACAGAAGAAATCATGGTCCTGACGCATGGGCCAACCCATTTGGAAACATTCAGGAGACCTGAGCATACACAATAAGAGGCTGTCAAAGACCTATAAGCTACCTCAGTATATAGTGCCTTTAGTGGTCTGCCCAGGAAACCACATAAGCAGGTATATAATATATAGAATAGATAATTACCAGAAATACTCATTCAAATCATCATAATTTCTCCATTTGGAATGATCAGTTGTACCATTGTTGCTTTTCATTGCTTCCTGTAATTAATAACAGATAAATTAGAAATTATATTATAAAAAAGGATGAGTTACACAAAATTTTGTTAGGCTTATACCTCTTGAATAACCTTGTATATGGGGGAGACTATATTTTTAAGAAAAGACTCAGAATCTCCCCCATAAGCCGGCATGAGTTTCTCGCCAGTCATGCTAACTGCGTCAATCAACATGCTATGCAGTTCATATGCCATCTACAAGAGGATAGTAAATATACATTTAATTTTGGCCTGACTTTCACTAGGATAATTGTAAAGGTTACCAAAAATGAAAGCTTTGCACTAAAAATTGATAAATGTGTAAAATAACATCTTGTATTAGAGTCTTTGTTCTAATGGTTATCTAAGACTAATCTATAAATTTCATTTCCATAATCAGTGTACGCGATCGTTTAAGCATATGTTGAGAGATAGTAAAATCCGTGCTAAAACAATTCAGCTCCTGCATGTCTACTCAAATGCAAAGACACATTTAAAGTAAGACTTCGGACCTTGAAAAATCAGATAGCATGACAACTGGTCTGGACCCTAATAAATTGGATAACATGATAACTTCAGGTCATATGTGCAGAAATTTAACCCTAGGGAAGGAAATGAAACCCAACTTACATGGTGAAATATGTAACACAGACACTCTGGCATAAACCTTAAGTTTGCAGCTTCTCCCCAAATAAGAAGATAGAGTCCTATATATAAAATCTTATACTGCTGGGCTTCTTGTTTTAAATATGGCAACCTGCATAGTATAAAAATACACTGAGGACATAGAATGCTTCCAACTAAATATATGGTTAAAATTAAAGGTTTTTTATTTAAGAGGGAGAATAATTCTTTGGTAGAAGTCTTACCTGATATTGCTTTTTCTTTCCAAAAATTTGCACCACTCTGTATAATTTTTAAAGAATGTCTTCATCAAGTCATCCAGAGCTCCATCTCCCAACTGCTGTCATAAAGAAATATTTAAATTGCAAACTCAAAAGCTAGATTACATATGTAGCAGAACAGACTTTGAATCAAAAATTAAGAACCTTGGGTACATGTGCTTGCTTATTACTTTGTCGAATATGGGTGTTCGCGAGAAGTAGAATCAGATGCTCCCTCTGATTGGAAATGTTTCCTTTCTAATTATAGCCAAAAAATCAAGAAAATGTATAAAGTATAAACCGTGATAGAGCACGATTAATTTATTTGTTAAAGAATCCTTACGTAATTGTAAGAAGCACCAGAAATGGATATTGACAAGATTTAGTTCAGTGTTACCTGAAATCCAAAACAAAATTGGAGCCAATCAAACAAGTCAATGTGGGCTACACGTCTTTTTAAATCTTCGATGAAAGGTAAACCCCGAACGTTGCGAACAGCAGCTACTGAAAATTTAATCTGTGAAACTTGCATTATTTTCTTGACAAATAAATCACATTTCAAACAGTTTTTTCAATTTCATTCTAAAACATTTTGCACATGCTACAGAGAAACAATCAGATATTACTCAGTCATTTTTCATTAGCCGTGCAATGGGCCACTGAACCACGCAGTATTGATCAACTGCATCAGTGAAAAACTTAATAATTTTGTATTTGCTGCTACCATCACTATTGTGTACTGGAGGTTATCTAAAGGGAACATGATTAAGTTATCTTACAACATCAGACCTCAGGGAGTTGCATTATTGCTTGATGAACACCTCCTTGATCAAGGGGAAGAATGTTATATGGCACATAGAAATCAGACTTTGCTCTAACAGTATCACCATCAGCTAGGGCCTATATCAAAAGGAAGAAACTGTGGGATAAGTTCTTTCATCTTTCTGATCTTCATTTACAATGGAAGGAAGAAGTATTTAGCACTTTAAAAATCTAGGAAAAAGAATATGGATATTCATATTGGTGAAGCAAGCACAGAAAAACCTGAGAACCAGCTGCATTCGTCACTGTGTCCAATACTTCCCGAAGAACAGAAGCAATTGCACGATACTTAATTAGCCTCTGTCTGTCAGAAATTGTACAAAATCATGTAATTTAATTGTCCTACAATGATAGATATTCATAATTATTAATTGTTAACAGCAGGCTGGCAGAATACAGTCAGATACCTATGTTCCAAATTACAATCTCCGCCATGCTTAATAATGTAGTCTTTGTAATAATGAAAAACACGTTTAAGTTCACGTATATCACTTTTTTCCTTCCTTTTTCTGATAGTAACTTCTTCATCCTGTAATTGAACTCAATACAAAAAAAAGAGGACCATAAGGTAATGCCCAATAGAAATGCTTGTGAAATATTACAGAATAACAAAAGGCCTTCAAGAAAAAAAATAGCAAGTCACACTTCTGTTTCTGGCTGGGCAATTATGACTGGAAAAGATACTGGAATAGTAAACAAAGTACTGTTTATAAATTAACAATACGCGCTCACATACTCCAGGAAAATACTCTATATTGCTAGAGAAGTAACTGAAAGATTCTCTATATAGGTTAAGTTCATCATTAAATTTTCTATAATATTTTTGCAGTAAAGACATTTTAAGTTTTAAAGGCTTGAAAGTTGAGTTCTAATGACAACTCTCCGCCGTTGAAACATCCTGAAAATATAATAACGTGCGTTTCTGAAATTAATGAAAGGGCATTCCCTAAAGCTCCGCTACCAACATAAGTTTGCAATGATAAGAATTTCAATAAGTTGGACTTGTCTACAAGAAACAGAGAGCCACAACCAATGCACAATGATTTCATAGGGAACGGATGGAAACATACCTGTTCGAGCCGCTGAAGTAGTGAAGTTTTGAATTGCCTTACTCCCCTCCCACTAGAATTCCTATCCAAGTTATGCGCAACTTCAAAAGCATGAAAGCGACCTGCTCAATACATTAAACAGCTCGTTTCAAGCCGAATTTTGGGTGAATCTTAACAAAACTTAAACCAGTTGTTTTTTCCCCTTCTCCCATTTTTTAACTAATGACATGTTATTGTAGGTAATATCATAATCCTAAATTTCACTCAATAAAGCTTTGTGACTCGTTCAATTAAGGACAGGAGAACCCGTGAGAACCAAAGCTTCTACACAATAAAATATGCTTGAAACCGGTACACAGAAAATGTGCAAAACCTTAGTTTCTCACTGTTCTTCAAGTCACCACTGAATCCTACTCAATTAAACACAACAATATCAATAAAATCCGTAAAAAACTGACAAGTTATAGCTAAGGCTGACTTACAAATATAAGCAACGCGGGGATTATCGAATTCGATTAAATTAGCAACCCGAAGAAACCTCTGAATTTCAGAAACCAAAGTGACAGGTAACTTCTCACTATCAAATGGCTCAGCAGTGTAATCACGTCCATAAGTAATTGATCTCGTAAAAGGCCTCGTATCGCGACTAACATACTCTCGATTATAGCTACTGCTACTACTACTACTAGCACATTCATAAAATGGCTCAGCAACAACAATTTCCGAAGATGATGACATTTTGTAAAGCAATGCAGAGGAGTACTTAAGAATAAGAAAGCAAAGGAGTCGTCAATAATGCATGGGACTTTGTGCATGTATTTATACATGTTGAAGTAATACAAATGGGATCTTAAATGTATATGCATCATGTTGATTTGATCTGCTTTATTCCTGGGTGCTTCTTTTTCATGAAAATCTTTTGCTTTAGCTTTTCGATCAAGTTTGTGGGTGTGTTGTGTGTGGGGATTTTTGTTGTTTTCTTGTTTATTTTACTCCTCCCCCGGGGCTTTTCTTCTTGATTTTATTTATGCCAACATGTGTGTATCTGATTGGCTGGTATGCCTTTTATGAAATATAAAATAAATGTTGATAGTTCTTGACATTATAATCAAGAATCGGTGTGGGGCTGCTTTAAAATCTTAAGAATCGTGTAATTAAACAAACCGGAACAAGTCAACAACATAAATTACCAAACAAAGCCGAACACGAGAGGCTGATACCATTTCCTAAACCGAACTATGATATTATATTAATAATCGATCACTCTAAAATCTTGGAATTGTAGAGAAAGGCCCCGATATAATGTACATCCAATTTGGTGGGGTTTTGCCAGGTCTATATGCTAAAAATTTGATGTTACATCAAAATACAATATACTCAGCATTTTGAATCTCTTAATAAAACAATATTACTTTTAAGTACATATTCCAGTATTAACAGGTCCAAAAATAAAACATGACAAATGTAAGGAAATTACAAGAAAGCTCACTTTATTTAGTGCAGACTGTAAAGACACCATCCCAAACTTGTATTGTATCAAATAATTAAACTAAAAGACTAACACCACAACCATAAAATATTTAAAAAAAAAACAAAGAACGAACAGTGCTGCAGAGATATAAATGGTCAAAAACTTTGGTATTAAAAAAGGTTTGTACATGCAAATTGCAATCAACCAACTTTATCTTTATAAAAAGCTACAGGACTTAAGAAATACTATAAGAACAGAGCAATACAACTAGTTAGGAAAGAAGGAAGTAAGTGTTGAAGGATTTGTAAACATGAGTTGAGTGCGCTTTGTATAGTACGGTATGGGGTCATCATCAACTTTATGTTAAAGCTTTACCAAACTCCTACCATATGATTTGCAGGAACATGCATGCAATTATATGTACGGGATGGGTGATAATTATGAATACAATTTTTGTTAATATGTAAGGGATGTATGAAGGGCGAAAAGGGATGCACTTGGAAAGTAACAAAAGTGAGAGGTTTTACTTGGCTATGTTGAGTTGAGATACTTGTTGGCTAAGGATGCAAAAGACAGACAGGTGGTAAACTACTAATCTACTACTCCATTGCATTTTGCTCACTCGTGTAGACTAAAAGGCTGTAGATTGTAGCTGCTTTGACTAAGCTACAATTTCAAAAGAAAATTGGTATATAGGATACGGCAGACCCATGATTGACAAATTACCCGATGCTTAAAATTTTATGATCCAAGTAAGAGCAATTCCAAGAGCTACTTCTATTCTATCCTCCCTCCTAAGTCATATGTTGACAAAACTAACACAAAAATCATTTCAAACACTCTCCTTGTACCTCCTTATATATTTAAGATCTTCAAAAGTTTCTTTTTTATTGAGAAGCATATCCTCAACCAATTTTATATTAATATATAGTACTTTCCCTCTAAAATATGATGGTCTTTCGTTACTTGCGGCATAACTTAGTGTACAAATAATTATTTTAAAAACACGTAGAGCTTAATTGAGGAGGACAACTCTTAGAGTTTGCTATAATAATTAAGAAGCAGATAGAGTATTACTTCCCGCATTCATATCATATTAAATAAGTAACAAGTGATCTATGATTATATCAATCCATTGTTGGGACGAGATGTCTGCATCAATTCTTAGTACGGTTTTTATTCAATATATTTCTTTTGCGTCTCATTACTTGTTTACTTTCAAAATACCAAATTTGTAAAATATGTTAGTCCGATGTGTAAAATAAATACATATATCCTCTGATTTGCCAAAATATGAAAAAGTATAGCTATTTATTGTTCTACTAATAAGAAAGTTTACAAGTATAGAGTCTGAATAAACAAAGTTTAATTTAATGGGGTGTATATTATAGTCTTACTTGCAGAGTTTCAGGTACATGGTATGTCGAGTTCATCATGTCCCACCATAATAAAACACGCAAGTGGGCAAGTATCAACCAGAATTTAATCCAGTAACCAAAAAAACGCAGCCCAAGAGACTACAGATGCTAAAAGCCCAAGATTCATTGGTATCTCTATTTCTTGTTTAACTTTAACCTTTCTCTCTTTTCCTTGCAAAGTATAATCTCGCAAAATATAGTACTTGTATCTTTTTGTCCGGACTTCTCTCTAAAATTTTAAGACGTTAAATGTTGTTTCCAAACAGATCTTATGTTATACTAGCAATAGGCCCGTGCTACACATACGAGTTTAGTTATTTTCGTAATTATAAAAAATGAAGTAAAAAAATTTTTTTTAAAAAAATATTTTATTCAGTGGAAAGAATACTACTAATAACTTGAATAGTAATTAGCAGATAAATTATAGAAATTGATGTTTTCGCCACGATCACGGATCCATTACCCCAAATTCGAACGAAATAACCTTAAGACCCTGTTTCCTTTCTGGTTCCGAACAATATGCTCGTGCTACGCAAATGTTATATTTTTATCTTTTTAATTTAAGTAAATATAACAATAAAATTTGAAATTTCTACAAAAACTTACATCAATGTTATTCATATTGAGTTTCTTAATTTATATTCAAAAAATTATACAATAAAACATTGTTATAAAAATTGAATATAGATTTTATTTAATCATATTTACGAAATTAGATTAATCAACGGATTTATACATACTCAATTTTAGATAGTTTTTAACATCGAGTACTTAGTGACTAAGTAACTATATAAACGCGAAAAAGTTCTGAGTCGATTTATCTTATTTACAAAACATGGTTAATATAGTTTTCTTTAAAAGAAATCTATATAGATCACACTTTTCATATTGTCAAATTTGAAGCCTCTCACAAAACTACTAACCATCAACAGGTAAAATAATTTATTATTCATTATATTACATTGCTACAATTAGTAATAAACACCGAAAGAATTGTAAAAATATATATATACATGTCTAATTTATTTGAATATAGTCAACAAAAATAGACTATCTTATATACGTGAATAAGAAAAATTATAGTAAAATCCATAACATAATAACGGTTTCAACGATGGTCGGGTATCATCGAAACAATCTTTTTTAATTACATTACAAAAAGAAAAGAAATTTTAGCCATATAATTCATATAAGTAATTTGGCTTTAACATTTATAATGACTTAATATTGTCAAGTGATAAAAAACCGCCTAATAATCATAAAGCATGAGATACGGACAATGAAGAAAATATTATCATCTTTTTTCCGATTCAAATCTTAGTTTATTATTAACAGAGAGTTTGCTTTTTGAGAAAAAAATCTCGCATCCATAGGAAAATTTTGTTTAAAATTTAAGAAATGTCTCTGACCTTATATTTAGTTCGATTCATCTTGGACCGACGGTCTTTAAAATTTTTCACTCCGGAACTATCAACTTTGAAACATATTATATTAACATAAAAAAGAAAATTTTAGTTAACTTGCCAAAATATAAATGTCTATATGTTATAATTTATGTGAGGTAATCTTAGTACCACCTAGTTATAGTCCATATCAAAATTTGATCATACGAGTACATATCTGGTATCTATCTTGTATCTCATTTAATAATTATGGGTGGTAATCCACTGAGGATTCACTTAGATAGAGGTCCATAAATAACCATTATTTAAAAGTATAAAATACACATATTTATTTTATTTTTCATCATAAATAATTACAAATTTTAATTATCAAATCAAAAAACAAAGGTGTACAATTTTTTTTATTTAAAAAATCACTGAAAATTAATGAAATAGTTCACAGTGATTCTCTAGTGGAATCATAGTTGTCCACAGTAAAATCAAATGCATTTTTTTTCAAATTTAAGTTTTGAACTTTTTATAATATTAAAATATATTTATCATTCTACATTGGCATCGAATTTTACATCACAAATTTTACAATTTGTACTGTGATTCTATAATAAAATCAAAGAGTTCTCCACATATCTCCATGCAAGAGGGCTCTCTCTCGAAGGTTGGCCTGTATATTATATATTAAGATTTGTATTAATTTTTGTAATTAATTACATGAAGGAAACAATATTAAAAAAATCATTATAAACTCTAATCTTCAAGATTGAAAATGTTAACTTAATAAATATTTTATATGTTTAATAAAATGTTAAATTAAAATTATAGTCAAAATTTATACTAAAAGATGGGTTTTCAGAATTTGTACTTTGCTTTTCCTCAATTTGATTCGATGTAATTATATCAAACAACTTTACTCGATGTCGCCTTTTCCGACGAAAAAATGACCAAAATACCTCTTTTTAGTTGTTCTTTTGCCCAAAATACCCATTCTGGAAAAAGGTGTCCAAAATACCCTCCAGATACTTGACTGATACTCGAGTACCAGGATGATACGCCACTTTCAATGAAGTATCAGGATGTTACTCCTTTGTCGGTAGAGTATCATGGCTTATACTCCTCTATCAGTCCTGATACTCCTTTCACAGGCGAGTATCACTTTTAAATATTTTTTGGAAATATTTTTTAAAAAATAAAAGTAAAATTTTAAAATTTTAGATGATACTCCATTGTAAAAGGAGTATCTCACATGTTACTCCACTGACAAAGGAGTATATGGGTCGATACTCCTATGTTAGTGGAGTATCAAGCTGATACCCCACTGAAAATGGAGTATCTGGTGGGTATTTTGGGCGATTTTAAATTTGTTATTTAAAAATGGTTATTTAGGTCTTTTACCCTCTTCCGGCGCCATCTCGCATTTTACATTTTATATAAGATAATTGTTCTTATTAGAGGATTGGTACGCCCTAACATGAAATTTAGTAAACATTTATTTTGTTAAATAAAATTATATTCAAAATTTATACTAAAAATTAATTTTTACAAATTTGTAATTTATTCTTCTCTCAATTTTCGTATATATAATTATATCTTACAACCTTATTCGACGTCGAATTCAGATGTCGTTTTACATTTAATATTTGATATATTGTTCTAATGATTATTTTTAGTAAGTATTGCAATATAAAAGAATTTGGAAACATGACCATTTAAGTGATTTATTATTAAAAATATTTTTTAAAAAAATGTAATTAGAAATATACTTTATAAGGTCAAGATATCTAATTGCATGAGAATTTTATATATTCATTAACAATCCACTAAGTATTTATTATATATTGATCTCTCGTCCCTAATTATCTGCCAGTTTTTATTTTTTAGGAGTCAAATTAATCAATTTTTGACTTGATATTAAAAATAATCGGTTAATTTCTTTTGAAATATGAAAATTACATTTTAAAATGAATGGATTGTACTTTCCAATTATATATATTTTTTTATTTTTTCAATTACATGGTATATGTGTTAACAACGGTCAAATTTTTATCAAATTGATCGGTCAAATCAAAATGAACATGTATTTAGAGACACGGGGAGTAAAATATGAGTTGATTTGATGTAAATAATTCCATTATGAAAGAAATGAGATTTAAACAATCACGGTAATATCTAATTTCCAAGATTGACAATTTTCACTTAGTAAATATTTAATATGCTTAATAAATTATAAATAAAAATGATAGTTAAAAGTCATACTAAAATATATTTTTTTCGAATTTATAATTTTTTCCCTTCATTTTGGCTCGTTATAATTATATTTGATATCTTTAATCGACGTCGCCACCCGAAACCATCTCACACCTTAACAATAAATTTAGTAAACATTTAATATGTCTAATAAAAAATTGAATAAAACTATATTCAAAAGTCATACTAAAAGTTAATTTTCACAAATTTATAATTTATTTTTTCTCTCGATTTGGCTCATAACAAATCACATTACTCGATTAGCGGCATCACCTCCCGACACCCCGTCATATTTTATATAAAATATAATATTATCATGATAGGTTTTTTACGGACATGAAGTATAATAAATTCTCACGAAATAAATTTAACATTTTGTACTAACTCCTGCTTTCTTTAAAATAAAAGTTAACAATTCACAAATTAATGCTTACTTAATTTTAGTATAAAGAATACATGAAATTCAAAATTTGGAATATCCTGGTTGCTATTCAAAATTGTAGATAAAAATATCATTAACATATACTTTATCTTAATTCAAAAATTTTAATAGGTGATTAAATATTTTCTAAGTGTACATATTTTTTAATTAACAATCATCATAAAAATGAGTACTAAAACAAATAAAGAAAGATTCGAGAGACAAAGAAAAAGTAAAAATAGAAGAAATGGAGAAAAGATTTGATATGGTACTCAAAGACTCCAGAAATACAGGAAATTGGTCAATAATTCAAACTTTAAAAAAAGAGTGGCACAAAAATGAGAGAAAATCCTAAAAATTATGTAGGTCTCATTTCATGTGTGGAAATACATAATATAGCAATATAGCAGAAGAAATCATTTAAAAAAATTGGCTAGGATGTAAAAATTATTTATTTATAGATAATTAAAATATATTCAGAACCTTACTCTAGTATTCTTACTTTAGGATGTCAAAATTAATATTTTATTAATAAAAAAAGCAAATTGCTTATTTTTCATACCAGTTTACTCAAAAATCAAAAAATTATTTTACATTTTTTAAAGACAATGTATACTATATAATGGTAGAATTTTCATGACACTTTCATTCATATTATTGAAAAAAGATCAAAACAACCTCTTTGATAATTTATATTTATATATATATAATAAAAGTTGCATGTCATCTTGCTTACGGTAATACATCTTGAAGCTACCTACTTGGACCGAACATTAGAGAAACTGTTAGAAAATTAGGATTTTAGAGCTTAATTTAATTATGTTCTTGATGTTAATCCTAAAATCTAATGATTGGAAATTGTTCAATGATATTTGAACTTAAATTTTCATGTATGGTTTTAAGAATTTTCTTAATGAAATCCATATGAAATGAGAGTTGAAAGTAGCTTGAAAAAGCTTGGAAAAATTTGAGAATGTTTGTCCGACATTGAAATAAATAAAGGGGGTTGTGTGATTTATATGGTATTACCCACATGAGTAGTATACAACTACTAAGGTGTGTGATGGTCCATTGTGTTGTTATGTGCTTCACGCGCGCACACACACGCGCCACCGCCCCGCCACGCACCGGACCGGGTCGAAGGGCGATTTGGGCGAATGTCTCGGCGTCTCGCGTACGCGAGGCGACCTGGGCGAGGATTTTATTTATTTGAGAATTAATTTTAATTCGAATTTATTTATCAGTGATTGGATTATTATAAATTGTTGGGCTTAGTCTAAATACCTTGAACCTGGACAAATAATATAATCTGATCTGTAACTGATGAATAAAATCAGAACTTAAGTTCTGATATGATATCTCAGAACTTAACTTAAGTTCTGATATCAGATCAGAAATTAACTTAAGTTCTGATAATAATGTGGGTTTTAATGGGTGTTAATGTGAAAAGCTGTTACAAGTAATTTCAATTCAAAATCTGATCAGTTTTGATTTTTTTATTAATGAAGCAGTTTAATTCAGACATTAAGTATGTGGACAATTTCATTTTCTCCTCTCCTATAAATAGAGGTTAAAGTGAATGTATTATACACACTACATTCTCTTCTCTTCTCTTCAACCTCTCTGCATTTCTCTCCCAAAAGTCCTGAAGTGCTGTTATTTTCCGGCGACTGAGGTGCTGGTCGAAGTGGAGCTTTTGTTGCTGCTGTTAACATAAACTCCGAGCTGTTTTATCCTGGTGGAGATATTGTGCGCATCCCAAACGCAGCAGGTAGGGGCAATATTCTCTTCAAAAGCAGACAGGACTTCGAGCAAGGCCTGGTGACTCAGCTGTGATCATTTTTCTTGGCATTTTGTATCTGTGAACCTTTATTTCAGTCACTGTTAAAAGCTATGGTTTCGGGTACATCTTTCTTTCTCTCTTCGTTATTTCAGTTACTGATTTTGTTTACCTGCATGTTTTATTTTGTTAACTGTGGTCTTGGCCTAAACTTGCTAAATTCTTTATACACTTACTTCTATGTTGCTATATTTGTTAGTGAGTTTTACAACATTCTTGAAGAGAATATTAGTTATATAGAATTTAGCATAATGGTTAACGAAAGTGAGGTTATCGTTGGTGGTGGTAGCAGTTCGGGTGCAACTGCTGGGGCCATTGATTGGACCACCTATAGTTTCCCACAAGCTGTTGAACAAACCGGTTTACCGGAGAAATTCAACGGTGGCATTGGCTTTTTTCGCTGGCAGAAAAGGATGAAGTTGTGGTTGACTATAAAGGGTCTGTGGCCGGTTGTGGAATATGAGAAACCAGAAGTGGATCAAGAGAAGGCTGACACAGTTAAGGCTTTTGCGAAGTGGGCTGAGAAGGATGGAGTGGCTAGGGCGGCCATTCTGGAGGCACTAACAAACACTTTGTTTGATGTCTATTCTTCTGATGCCTACTCTGCAAAACTCTTATGGGAGAAGCTGGACCAGACGCATAATACTGACTCACAAGGTCTAGAAAAGTATTCTGTGGCAAGGTTCCTCGAGTTCAAGCTGGTGGACAATAAGTCTATGACTGAGCAGGTGCATGAATTCGAGATGATAGTGCATGCTTTGAAGGAGTCTGGAATGAATCTCCCGGAGAAGTTTAAGGTGATGAGTGTGATTGAAAAACTCCCGAAGTCTTGGGAAGAGTTCTCTCTCTCCCTGAAAAGACAGAAAGGAGAGATCACCTGGACCAACCTTATGCTGGACATCTCGGTGCAAGAACAACACAAGTCCAAACAGGGACATGTGATGCCAACTGAACACGGTACCTCGAAGGTAAACATAGCAACTGTAGGACAGAAGAGGAAGGATTTTGCTAAGAAAGCTAATAGTAATAAACCTAAGAGTGACAAGGACAAGGCCAAGAAACCCAAGGCAAACAAACCATGTCGGTCTTGTGGGCAGGTTGGGCACTGGAGTAAGGACTGCCCTACGAAGAAAGCGAAGAAAACCGAGGTAGCGCAAGCAAATGTTGTGCTTGGAACCGCAAGTGGGCCTGTAGTGAACATGGTTGTTGGTGAGGCTACGGCTTCTGAAACCGACGTTGACCGGTATGTATCCTACAACCCTGTAATATTTTCTACCTATCTGTCAAATGAATGGTTGATAGATACTGGAGCTAATGTACATATTTGTGCTGATATTAGTTTATTTGTATCTTATCAACAGAGTCATAGCCTGACTGTGAAGATGGGGAATGCTAGTGTTGCTCAAGTACATGGAGTTGGAAACGTGGATCTGAAGTTCCCTTCAGGACGTATTCTATCTCTGACGAGAGTGCATCATGTTCCCAACATGCGTAGAAATATAATAAGTGGAAGCTGTTTAGTTTCTAGTGGTTTTGAAATTTCGTTCAAGTGTAATAAAGTAGTTCTTATTCACACTGGTACATTCTTTGGCAAGGGTTACTTGTCAAATGGTTTATTTGTTATTAATGCGGATCCCGTTTTGGGAAATTTGAATAATAATGTTATTCCTACTGTTAACTGTATTGAATCCTCAAATATATGGCATGCTGGACTAGGTCATTTAAACTTTGGTGCTCTTAAGAACATGATGAACTTAGAGTTGATTCCAAAATATACCATAGAAAAGAATTCTAAATGTCAAGTATGTGTGTCTGCTAAACAGATAAGAAAACCTTTTCATAACGTTGTTAGGGATTCAGACTTGTTAGATTTAGTACACACTGATATTTGTGAATTTGGTGGTGTGTTGACCAAGGACCAGTTTAGATACTTCATTACTTTTATAGATGATAGTAGTAGATACTGTTATGATTATTTACTTAGACATAAGGATGAAGCACTTAGTAAATTCATTATATATAAAACTGAAGTAGAAAAACAAACTAGTAAGTTACTTAAAAGGTTGAGATCTGATAGAGGTGGTGAGTATACGAGTAATGCTTTTAATGAATTTTGTGCAAACAATGGTATAGTTCATGAAGTTACTCCACCATACACACCTGAGTCTAATGGGGTTGCTGAGCGAAAGAACAGAACATTTAAAGATATGATTAATAGTATGCTTATTAACTCTGGGTTGCCTAAATACATGTGGGGAGAGGCTCTAAATACGGCTTGCCATATTTTGAATAGAGTCCCTCTGAAACACATGGATAAAACACCCTTGGAGTTATGGAAAGGCAGGATGACTAGTCTTAAGTATCTTCGTGTGTGGGGGTGCCTTGTTAAGGTGCTTGTTCCTGAACACAAGAGAAAGAAACTAGGTCCAAAGACTGTTGACTGTATCTTTCTGGGCTATCTTGAAACCACTACAGCTATGAGATTTTTAGTGTTAAAATCTGACATAGATGGTATAGTGGCAAACACGATAGTTGAATTTCGTGATGCGACATTCTTTGAGGATGTCTACCCTATAAAAACTGGAATACCTGAAATGATTTCTGATGAAGATCCTACTCACACATCAAGTTCTATTCCTGATCATGTGGAAAAGATGACAAATGTGGGGGCGGAACCTAGTAGTAGCTCTAGTCCTAAGGAACTAGAGGAACCAAGGAGAAGTAAGCGTGCAAAGGTAGTCAAGGATTTTGGAGGTGATTTCATCACTTACAATATCGAGGACGAACCTTTAACTTTCCGGCAAGCTATGGATTCTTCTGAGTCAAGGCACTGGAAGGGCGCTGTCAAGAGTGAAATTGACTCTATTGTTTTTAATGGAACATGGGAGTTGGTTGATCTCCCTCCTGGGTGTTCTACTATTGGGTGCAAATGGGTATTTAAAAGAAAGTTGAACCCTGACGGCTCAATAGATAAGTACAAAGCTAGATTGGTAGCTAAAGGTTTTAAGCAAAAGGAAGGAATTGATTATTTTGATACATACTCTTCGATTGCAAGAATGGTAACAATCCGAATGCTTATAGCATTGGCTTCAGTCCATGGTCTTATCATCCATCAGATGGATGTAAAGACGGTTTTTCTTCATGGTGAACTTGAAGAAGAGATTTATATGGATCAGCCTGATGGATTTATTACATCAGGCAATGAAAGGAAAGTATGTAAGTTGATCAAGTCCATCTATGGCTTGAAACTAGCTCCCAGAGATTGGCATAAAAAGTTTGATGAAACTATATTGCCTTTCAGTTATAAGATTAATGAAAGTGATAAGTGTGTCTACACTAAAGTTAAAGGTAATGAGTGTGTTATTTTGTGCCTATATGTGGATGACATTTTATTGTTTGGAACCCATATTGAGATTATTAACGAGACTAAAGAATTCTTGAAGAGGCGTTTTGAAATGAAGGATATGGGTGAGGCAAGTGTGATTCTTGGAATCAAACTGATTCATTCCACTGAAGGAATAACCTTGACTCAATCTCACTATATAGAGAAATCTATACTTGAGAAATATGGTTATTCACAGTGTAGAATCGCTAGTACACCTTATGATTCGAAAGTTGCCCTTGTCAAGAATACTTCAGGAGTGCCTGTGTCTCAGTTAAGATATTCTCAGATTATTGGGAGCTTGCAGTATCTTGCTAACTGTACTAGACCAGATATTTCATATTCTGTGTCTAAATTGGCTAGATATACAAGCTGTCCAAACAGAACTCATTGGGATGCTCTTGATAGAATACTTAGATATCTAAAAGGCACAATGTACCTTAGTTTACATTACAGGAGATTTCCTGGTGTGCTTGAAGGGTACAGTGATGCAAGTTGGATAGCTAAGAAGTCTGGTTCCAATGGAGTGACTGGATACGTGTTCACCTTGGCTGGTGGAGCAATATCCTGGAAGTCAAGCAGACAGACTATTGTTACTCGGTCTACTTTTGAGGCTGAGTTGTGTGCACTTGACGCCACAGGGACGGAGGCTGAATGGTTACACGGACTTATGTCTGCAATACCTGTAGTAAGCAGACCGCTTCCTGCTATTGCTATTCACTGTGATAGTCGAACAACTATCGACAAGATTAGCAGTAAAAAGCATAATGCTAAAACTAAGAGACATATCCAAGTTAGACTCAAGTCTATAAGGGGTTTAGTGACTGATAGGATCATAGCTATAGAGTTCATAGGAACTCAGAATAATATAGCTGATCCTCTTACTAAAGGACTGGAACCTGCAGTGGTCCTTAAGTCAAGGTTGGGGATGGGACTGTCAACCCATCATAATTCATCAACAGTGGGAACCCGATACACATGAGAGGAGATCCCTCGAAGTATATTCAATGGGTAATAACAAGCTGTAAGGATGAATTGGAAGTACCTTTGCTACATAGTTGATACTATAGTATCTGAGTCTATCCCCTGTAAACCTAGAAGGTACTGACACTGCCAGAAAAACAAGAGTGTTAAAACTCTGAATGGGATCAAGTCATTTGACGAGATAGAGGCAATATATCTCTGGAGATGCCCAGCTAAGCGAATGTAATTGTGTGGTCGCAATTAGAGGATAGGGTTAATCCTTGAAGCATTCGACGAACAGGATCGAGACATGACCATTAATGTCTCAAAGCCGTAGATTGGCACTATAACCTTTGACTTGTCGTCGTCTATGGAATATGGTTATACTAAACGGATTAAGATTCAAGGTGAAACATTCCATCTGAGTCCGATAGCCATTGAAGTAGAGGAATTAGGAGGGTTCAAACCAGGAAGGGTACCGACTCTGAAAAACAAGTCATGATGGGAAATTGATCGCATTTCTGTATGGATTTGTGGGGGATTGTTAGAAAATTAGGATTTTAGAGCTTAATTTAATTATGTTCTTGATGTTAATCCTAAAATCTAATGATTGGAAATTGTTCAATGATATTTGAACTTAAATTTTCATGTATGGTTTTAAGAATTTTCTTAATGAAATCCATATGAAATGAGAGTTGAAAGTATCTTGGAAAAGCTTGGAAAAATTTGAGAATGTTTGTCCCACATTGAAATAAATAAAGGGGGTTGTGTGCTTTATATGGTATTACCCACATGAGTAGTATACAACTACTAAGGTGTGTGATGGTCCATTGTGTTGTTATGTGCTTCACGCGCGCACACACACACGCGCCGCCGCCCCGCCACGCACCGCACAGGACCGGACCGGATCGGACCGGGTCGAAGGGCGATTTGGGCGAATATCTCGGCATCTCGTGTACGCGAGGCGACCTGGGCGAGGATTTTATTTATTTAAGAATTAATTTTAATTCGAATTTATTTATCAGTGATTGGATTATTATAAATTGTTAGGCTTAGTCTAAATACCTTGAACCTGGACAAATAATATAATCTGATCTGTATCTGATGAATAAAATCAGAACTTAAGTTCTGATATGATATCTCAGAACTTAACTTAAGTCCTACTTAACTTAAGTTCTGATATCAGATCAGAAATTAACTTAAGTTCTGATAATAATGTGGGTTTTAATGGGTGTTAATGTGAAAAGCTGTTACAAGTAATTTAAATTCAAAATCTGATCAGTTTTGATTTTTTTTATTAATGAAGCAGTTTAATTCAGACATTAAGTGTGTGGACAGTTTCATTTTCTCCTCTCCTATAAATAGAGGTTAAAGTGAATGTATTATACACACTACATTCTCTTCTCTTCTCTTCAACCTCTCTGCATTTCTCTCCCAAAAGTCCTGAAGTGCTGTTATTTTCCGGCTGACTGAGGTGCTGGTCGAAGTGGAGCTTTTGTTGCTGCTGTTAACATAAACTCCGAGCTGTTTTATCCTGGTGGAGATATTGTGCGCATCCCAAACGCAGCAGGTAGGGGCAATATTCTCTTCAAAAGCAGCCAGGACTTCGAGCAAGGCCTGGTGACTCAGCTGTGATCATTTTTCTTGGCATTTTGTATCTGTGAACCTTTATTTCAGTCACTGTTAAAAGCTATGGTTTCGGGTACATCTTTCTTTCTCTCTTCGTTATTTCAGTTACTGATTTTGTTTACCTGCATGTTTTATTTTGTTAACTGTGGTCTTGGCCTAAACTTGCTAAATTCTTTATACACTTGCTTCTATGTTGCTATATTTGTTAGTGAGTTTTACAACAGAAACAACCCAGGGCCTGAAATACATGACACATACATACTCAAATAGAAAAAAAAAAACAAAAACCTATATGACACTGTTAGGCTAGTTTGTAATCATCACCAAGCTCTAGTTGGGCTAGTAGTTTGGCTCACAATCATTTATTCCCTTTTACATGGGAATCAACCATTTTTCGATCATACATACTACACCATCAATTAATTAGGTAAAACTGAAATACATACATCTGATAAAGATGCATGCAAGGCTTAGTTGTTGAAAGCACCAAGACATTCTCAAACTCGTGTCAGGGAAGCGGAGACGACAACAAAACTGGCATATGCGGAGAAAGAACATTAAGGTTTTGTTTAGACATTCATCTGAGTTTTTTGCTTATAAACATCTGAAAAACTCATACTATTCGATAGAAACCAACTTAATCCTTCCAATATATGATCTTTTCCCATATGTGTTGCCACATTGATGCCTATAAAAAACATACTCCTAATGGCTCGGTTCAGCATAAACAACTAAAATATCATGAGTCAATCTTAAGAGACATTAGACATTAAACTCAAGTAAAAGGATTTTGAACTACTCAATACAATCTCTAGCCAAAATACCTGTTGCCTAGAGTAAATTTCTGCAATTACGACGGATCCCTACTTCCTGACCATCACTTTCAATTGCAGTCCATCCATCATTACAAAAATCCACTACAATAAAAGAAGATAATGATTTATTAAGAAGAATCCAATGCAAGAGTCCTTCCAGATCACTGACCAAAACCTAGACTAAATTTATAAAATCAGATTATGATACAACTCTTTAAAATGTTTAGTGCCATTAAACTTTATATTTTGAAATGTCATAGGCCTTGTAGCATATCTATATTTAGAATTATTCAAAGAACGTCCAACTAATAAATTTTTAAAATAAAAAAATAAAAATATATTTGGCAGGTACCTGTAGACCAAGGCCTATGATGGTCAAGAACATTTTGACTGAACATCCAGAACTGAATTTCCTGCATTGATACATATATGATGTAATTTGAGAATAATCCTTAAGTTTTGAAAACTCAATTAAAGATAACATCTGTTTAACTATGCATGTACTTTTTTTAAACTTAAAAAGTTTTTTTGATGATAAGTAAAATATATTATAAGCATCAAATAGTTTTATATAAAACCACTGCAAGGACATGATAAACAATTTTTTTATGCATATGTAGCAAAAGGACCTCACAAATTAGATAACCAGCCTAGATAAACGGGATAAAAAACCCAACCATAAAAATAAACAAAAGACATAGAAGACATTAACTTAAGGCCCGCCTAATCATTTTTTACTTGTAGGAACTGCATTTCCAACAACATTTCCTCAACGTCCAATAACTTATTGAAATAGTTCGACGGCTAACCCGCCTCAGCAAGAACAGTAGTAACAACAGGAAAATAACACATAAAATGCATAGAGACATATCAGACATAATCTTAAGGCCTGCTAGAACATCCAAGTAAGCGACGAATTATCGCTCCAACAAAACACAATGTATGCAAGTAAATCACATGTTGGTTTCAATTTCATAAATAGTCATATGATTGAGCGAAAACTCATGACAACCTAGGCCTTAAATAATAACAACCTTTTAAATTCAAATACTAGGCCTAAAGGCAACAATGTTAATAAAATATATTGAGAAATTTGCTTTGGCATAATTACCATTGGTCTGTGAAATGCAAACATACAGTCCAGTCTTTCTGACCCAAGTCTTGCGTGATAAATTGTAGCTTTTTCCTTTCTCAGATACAAATAGCAATTACAAATTGCCCGAACATATATTTCCATCTCTTTCAAATTTCAATGACCAAATCAAAGAAGTCCAATGTCATTCATTTCCTATGGTGTTTGAGTGGCACTCAATTAATGGAATAACTGGTCACTTGTGTGTTGTAGCAAAACTACATGTAGCCTTCTCAACTAGTCGATCAATAGCTTCACCACATGTAGTTGACCTATGACTGTAGCAACAACAATGTGAACTGCAGCAAAGCCAAGGGTTCCTCTACCCATCAACAATACCCTTTGTATATGGAGAATCAACATAGAAACACTGATATCCCATCATAATTTCTGCTTAATCGCTTCAAGTTTTGTCTCTCCCTAGAAAAAAATATATCGGGATGTTAGGTATATTATAAAACAATTCATGAAACTTGCCTCAAAAGGCCCCAGATTTTAGCCTGCACAAGTATTATATTTTATTCTCTAAACTAACATGTCAAAAGTAACAACTGAACCTAATCATAAATCAGTTGACAAAGCAACATAAAACTTGCCTCAAATATATCCACTAAATTGTATAAAAACTTCAATTCAATAAATTTAAATGTCGTGAATTAACATAAACATATTATTTGAGAAACTAAGAATCAATGTAAAATCTGAGTTAACCTTGTCCTGCGAGCAGTCTCTTCCACTTCTCATATTAATCCATGACAATACAGATTAAGAAAATATAATTAAAAAGAATCATATTATTTCATATCATTAAAATATGGTCTAAAAGACAACAAGAGTTCTATATTCTGATAAAATAACTCATTCAAAATACCACATAGGTATAGTAATAAAACACGACTTAACAAATTAATATGATGCAAATAAAATAAAATAAACACAAATATTGTCATGACTAGACACAATTATTGCTGTCATGTTTTTGAAAATTTGTTAAAATATTTTATCAAATAACTGATATGCACATAAAAGTAATAAGATAATAGACTCATTAAAAGCCTTTTACGACCGATGTGACCTATGATAACAAATAAAATTTATCATTGCTTGAAGATTCATAAAAACATCATTAGCATCTGCCCAAACTAAAACAAATTATTAAGTTAAAGTAATATATTGATCTAAAATTTATGCATTATTAATCTAAAAACAGGTTGTACAGACATATATAATTACACATAAACGTTTATCTCATTTTAATAATTCAAATGAATATACCTCGATTGACGATTTCTGTAAACGTGTTTTAAAATCTATCGACATAACCATCTCCTGCACAAACTAAAATAAATTTAAGTATTATATAATTCAGTAGAGTAAAGTTTTAGGAAATATATCTACAAATCACTTATGGTGATATAAATAGCATATAAGATTTCAGAACAATTGATACACACATATATAACACAAATAGAGATACACATGTATATATACAAACCTGCAAAAACAAAAGGAACCGTACAAAAAGAAAATGAACCAAATTAGAACTCAGGAAACCGTTAATATGCCCAAGGATAATGCCAATAGTCTCCGTATAACAAAACTAAATACCTGTAGAAAATTCACATATTAGCAAAAAGCAGGTACATAAATTGACTCATATGAAGATGACTTGACATTGACAAAACTGGATTTCTAAATTCTTCTGCCTGCAAGATTCAATATAAAACAACTCATCTAGTATTAAGTGGTACATTCAATTTCTTGATAAACTTCACCCATCTATGAAAGACATATAACTCAGAAGAGAAAAGAAATCAAATTAGAACTGCAAAATTCTCATGGACAAATCAATATTGATAGCATCACCGAGATTCATTCCTTACCGGAATTTAATAACAAATATCATTGAAAAGAGAATAAGAGCACAATCAATAAATAATGTAATTCAAATTTCAAAAAAAAAAAGATGTAAGAGCTTACCATATTTCGTTTTAAAAAATTAGATGACACAATTATTGGAAAAATTCACGGGATGGTTATGAATGATCCGTCAAAATATATTCAGAGCAAAGAGAACAAAGAAAGCGGCATAAATTTTGAGATTCTTGAATTTGCAAGTTGTTAGGTTAACCCATGGATAGTCCACAACCCGACCTGTTAACCCATTTTAGGTGCTTTGGCATCCATCAATGGTGAATGAAACCAAGAAGGTGAGAATAGAGTCAATCTGCAAAAATCATGTGCTTGAATTGTGGATCAGTTTTAAAAATTGAAAAATTTGTTATAATCTGTTATGTATAGATTTAATTTTTATCCATGAATTTGATTATTACTCATGGATAATCCATAACCTGATCCGTTAACCCATTTTAGATGCTTCATTTACATATATATACCCTTATTTTATAAAAAAGTTAAGTAGAAGATTTTAAATTTTTTGGGTAGAAAAGTAATTTTATGGAATTCTTCACTAGCAGGAATTAAGAATATTGGATTTAAAAAAACACTAGACACATCCAGCTAAGATCTACATGCATTTACAAAAATTGATCATATTTTTAAATTCGATTTTTCTGTAGTGTGTTAATGGGCACGTGATAAATGTGAAAACTTATAATTTTAGTTGTCATATTTTATAATAATGATGGACCCCTCTCTCCATTCACACAACTCCATTAATTAAAATATATTAAAATTATGAATTTTGGTGCTTAGGATATATTTATGAACACACAATAAAAAAAATGATTTTAAAATTACAGACTCGCGGCGGATGCTAATTCTAGCCTAACGGATAAGCAAATTCTCATGCAACATAAGTGGAAGGATGATGAACATAGATAGACAAGATATGTTATCTTCAAGATATGGAGAACTAGATCCAAAGATTAGTGTATGCGGTGTGGTATCCCGTATATGTATACTTGTATAGTGTAATTACTAAACACACCAAATAGGTCTACAAGATAGAAGGGATCACAATCATATGCGCACCGCACAGTATGACATTAATTTTTAAATACATGCAAGGGAAGATTAACTTTTATCTTCTTTCTCGTCAAAATATAATGACTTAGAAAGTTTTTATTGATTTCAGAATAAGGTGGAGTAAATTATTTATCATTTAAACTATTCAAACGTGTTCCTCAATTTAATTCTTAAATCTCAAATTCCGTGTTATATACAAACTAAATTTAAAATCTTAATACTCATTAAAAAACTACTTCAGTTTATTCTTGTTAAAGCCTTTTCAAAATGTTTCGGGATCTATTTTTCACAAAACATACAACTATGAATCATATATAATCAGAGTTGTAATATCCGTATTTTTATTTTAATTATTATCTATTTAATATTTGTATTAGTTAGAAATAGATTAGAATTAGTAATAATAGTAATTTTTAATACAATTTGATTTGGAATAGAATTAGTAATTATATTATTAATTAGATTAGGGATAGGATTCTATTAATTGTGGGCTTGTGGGCCTATAAATATATATATATACAAGTTATGTCCTATTCTATGTCTTTTTAATTGGAGCCGCTCTTAGAGGCTAGGGTTTGAGAAGACAAGAAGATCTTAGAAGTTTATTCTTGTGTTATTCGATTGATCAAGGTACGAGAATCGATCTTTTCTTCTTCATAATCATATCATGTTCATCTTCTTATTTGTTTGTGCTGAAATTCGTATGTGATAAAATCAGCATCTCGTATCTGTTGTAAAATCCATAACTTATTCGTTTGTACACGGAATTCATTGATTCTTGATTTTCTGGAAAGCTTGTTTCGATACCTACAACTTCCATGTTTACATATTTTGTGGAATCAGCCTCTAACTATGTGCAAATATCCATTCTTTGTGACCCTTCAGATTTATGACGTGAACAGTTTTTCATACCTTCTAAAATTCGTTATAAATCGATCTTATGTCGGAAAATTACTCATGATATCAATCTGGAAAGCTTATGAAATTCTCTTTCATTATATGGTATACCCATTATATATTTAAATCTTTTAAATTGCCTAAATTGCCTTACAAATATTCTGGTCTGTTTATACTTATCAGCATAGTTGTTTCATGTTCAAAAATTCATATCTTCTTCATTATTCGTCATAAAATTATGATCTTTATAAATTATGAAACCTCTGAGAATTCTCTTTCATTGTCTAGTTATAGTCGAAGTGAGATCAGATTGTCTTTATTGTCTAAATTTGCCTTCTTTGTAATCTGTTCCTGAATAATTTCTGCTGTGATACCTGAACTTCAAAAATTCATAACTAATTCGTTATCAGTGCGTTTTTGATGAATCTTATCATTTTGGAATCCTTGTTAAATCTACTTTATTTCTCCAGTTGACCATTATTTCAAATCCTTAACTTATCTGCTGTTAAAATTCGAATTAGTATAAGTTGTTCACTTTCAATCGTATTTCAACAATCCGATTTAATGGTCCATCAGATGAGGTACGGATTTCGTCCCCTTTCTTTCAGTGCTACTCCTTTTATTATTAAATATATCTGATTCTTTCCCTTCATATTTTTATTCATTCCGTTCTTATTCGTTTGATCTCTGAAAATTATTTTAAATCTGTTCTGGAAGTTTTAAATATTTAATCTTGCGAGCTTTAAAATTATGTTTGTTAAATATCTGTTTAGAATATTTGAAATATCTGCTGCAAGTGATTCTTAAAATTGTGAAAATTATTTTATTTGAACCCTTAGAGTGAAATAGGGTATACCGAGTTAACCAGCTGTAGGGGTACTACAGCCATGTCATTGCGGCACCATTGGCATGACACTTCCATGGCAGTGTGATTGGTCATGGCGTATCCTTTTGATAGCTCAGGAGGAGAGCTTTGGCCATTGTGATATTTGTTTCAGGATACGTGGGTGCACCCAGAGTTTGATTTGTGATTTGATTCGACAGTGACGTTGTATATGCCGTACTCGTTAACTGGTTTGTTGCACACATTAGGTACCCTATGATGTGTGTATTTGTTATTTGTTTTGCTCTCGGTATGAAATATCTTAGCCCTCGTTGTTTCAGCCTGTTTTATTTAAACTTGCTGTTTTATATTAAACTGTCAAATGTTCATCTTGTTTTATGTTTTATAAATTTATTCCAATCCGTACTGGGCATTTGGCTCATGCCGTATTCTTCTTCTGGCAGGTACTTAGGGGGACTTTTGGGGCTGTGTGATGGAGAGCTACCCTTTATTTCGTTTTTAGGATTTCAGACTTCTATCATTATTTAGACTTAATTTCTTATTAGAGATTTCAGCATTTATATTTTTGGTTTAGATATTTTGAAGATTTAATATTATTTTTTTTTTTTGAGATTTTAGACTGTTTAATTATTGTTAGAAATATATTAGTGCTCTGTTTGCAGGTTTTGGATTTTAAGTAATATTTCCCTTCTATTTTAAGAAGGGGGTGTTACAGAGATGGTATCAGAGCTTAGGTTCTTTCTTGTAGAAAACCTACTTAGGTTGACCTGTGAGTTTGGGTAGATGATAGGATGGGTGTTCCATTTAATTTCGTTTCATTATGCTCTTTATCGTTTCATTTTGCTTTGCAAGAATTGAAGGAGCAGTTGCAGGAGTTGTTGAATAGGGGATTTATCAGACCAAGTGTGTCTCCATGGGGCGCTCCTGTGTTGTTTGTGAAGAAGAAGGATGGTTCTATGAGATTGTGCATTGACTATAGGGAGTTGAATAAGGTGACTGTTAGAAACAGGTATCCTTTGCCACGCATTGATGACTTGTTTGATCAGTTACAAGGGGCGAAGTACTTTTCGAAGATAGATTTGAGATCTGGTTACCATCAGTTACGAGTTAGGGAGGAAGACGTTTCGAAGACTGCATTTCGCACTCGTTATGGTCATTATGAGTTTCTCGTGATGTCCTTTGGGTTGACGAATGCACCAGCGGTATTTATGGATTTGATGAATCGGGTCTTTCATGATTATCTGGATAAATTCGTGGTGGTCTTCATCGATGATATCTTGATATACTCTAGGAGCAGAGAGGAGCATGAGGAGCATTTACGTACTGTACTTGAAATTTTGAGGAAGAGGAAGTTGTTTGCGAAATTTTCCAAGTGTGAATTCTGGTTGGAGGAAGTGGCATTCTTGGGGCATGTTGTATCTGGTAGGGGCATTGAGTTGGATCCTGCGAAAGTCGAGGCTATTACTAATTGGCCCAGACCTAGCAATGTGACGGAGGTGAGGAGTTTCTTGGGTTTGGCAGGCTACTATAGGCGTTTTGTGGAAGGTTTCTCTTCCATAGCTTTACCATTGACTCAGCTAATGAGGAAGGGAATTAAGTTCGAGTGGAATGATGATCGTGAGAAGAGCTTTCAAGAGTTAAAGAAGAGGTTGGTGTCAGCTCCAATACTTGTGTTGCCATCAGGGAGTGGAGGTTTTCAGGTGTATAGTGATGCTTCTAAGAGAGGATTGGGGTGTGTTCTTATGCAACATGGGAAAGTGATTTCTTACGCTTCTAGGCAGCTTAAACCATATGAGGTGAATTATCCTACCCATGACTTGGAGTTAGCAGCAGTGGTCTTTGCTTTGAAGATCTGGAGACACTATCTTTATGGAGAGACTTGTGACATCTTTACTGATCACAAGAGTCTCAAATACATCTTTACTCAGAAGGAGCTTAACATGAGGCAGCGGAGGTGGCTTGAACTTCTTAAGGATTATGATGCAAATATTCAGTACCATCCGGGGAAGGCGAATGTAGTGGCAGACGCTCTTAGTAGGAAGAACTTGGGGAGTGTTGCATCTCTCATTACTCAGCCGCACCTTATTTCAGATTTGGAGCGCTTGGGTGTTGAGTTGTATGTTAGAGGATCAAGTGGTAGTATTGCAAATTTGAAAGTGGAACCGAATCTTGTTTCAAGGGTTAAGGAAGCTCAGAAGAGTGATACAGGTTTGGAAGCTATTAGATCCGAGGTGGCAGGTGGAAAACAAACACAATTTCATTTCGATGATGAGGGTGTGATGTGGTTGGGTAGTAAATTGTGCGTGCCCGCAGACCCGACGATTCGTGAGGAAATTTTGAAGGAGGCTCATAGTTCTTCATTTTTTATTCATCCAGGTTCCACCAAGATGTATAGGGATTTAAAGAAGCACTTTTGGTGGAGTGGAATGAAGGGAGATATAGCAGAATTTGTGGGAAAATGTCTTACATGTCAACAAGTGAAGATAGACCATCAGAGGCCTAGTGGATTGTTGCAACAGCTAGATATACCAGTTTGGAAGTGGGAAAACATTACTATGGATTTTGTAACTCAATTGCCGAGGACTTTCAAGAAGAATGATGTTATATGGGTGGTGGTTGATAGACTCACTAAGTCCGCTCACTTCTTGCCTATTAAAGAGACTACTCCTGTTCATGAGTTGGCAGAGATTTTGCAGCGAGATATTGTTAGACTTCATGGTGTGCCGGTGTCGATAGTTTCTGACAGGGATACGAGATTTACATCGCGTTTTTGGAAGGGATTCCAGCAAGCTTGGGGTACGAGGCTTAATTTCAGTACAGCTTATCATCCGCAGACCGATGGACAGTCAGAGAGGACGATTCAGACATTGGAGGATATGTTGAGGGCTTGCGCGTTAGAGTGGACAGGTGATTGGGATAAATATTTGTATCTTGTTGAGTTTGCGTACAATAATAGTTGGCCCGCGAGTATTGGTATGCCACCATTTGAGGCTTTGTATGGTAGGAGGTGTAGGGCACCATCTTGTTGGGATGAGGTTGGTGAGAGAGTCATCGAAGGGCCGGAGTTAGTTAGAATTACTAATGAGAAGGTAGAGAAAGTTAAAGAAAGTCTGAAGGAAGCTCGATCTCGTCAAAAGAGTTACGCGGACCAACATAGGAAGTTTGGGGGATTTGAGCCAGGTGATCATGTGTTCTTAAAGGTGTCGCCTTGTAAGGGTGTGAAGCGTTTTGGTATGAAGGGAAAGCTTAGTCCGAGATATGTTGGCCCTTTTGACGTTATGGAGAAAGTAGGGGAAGTATCTTATAGAGTTGCGTTGCCACCACAACTATCTCATGTGCATAATGTGTTTCATGTGTCGGTTTTGAGGGGCTACAAATATCATCCATTACATGTAGTTCAGTATCCATTACATAAGATTAAAGAGGATCTTTCTTGTGAGGAGGAAGCTGAGGCTATCTTAGCTCGAGAGGAGCGAGTTTTGAGGAAGAACACCATTCCGTTTGTGAAAGTTTTGTGGAAAAATCATTCGGAAAGAGAGGCTACTTGGGAATTAGAAGAATCTATTCGTGAGAAATATCCGCATTTGTTCGATTCAGGTACGAGTTTTAGTTTCGTTCGATTCCGGGGACGGAATCCTTTTTAAGGGGGTATATATGTAATATCCGTATTTTTATTTTAATTATTATCTATTTAATATTTGTATTAGTTAGAAATAGATTAGAATTAGTAATAATAGTAATTTTTAATACAATTTGATTTGGAATAGAATTAGTAATTATATTATTAATTAGATTAGGGATAGGATTCTATTAATTGTGGGCTTGTGGGCCTATAAATATATATATATACAAGTTATGTCCTATTCTATGTCTTTTTAATTGGAGCCGCTCTTAGAGGCTAGGGTTTGAGAAGACAAGAAGATCTTAGAAGTTTATTCTTGTGTTATTCGATTGATCAAGGTACGAGAATCGATCTTTTCTTCTTCATAATCATATCATGTTCATCTTCTTATTTGTTTGTGCTGAAATTCGTATGTGATAAAATCAGCATCTCGTATCTGTTGTAAAATCCATAACTTATTCGTTTTACACGGAATTCATTGATTCTTGATTTTCTGGAAAGCTTGTTTCGATACCTACAACTTCCATGTTTACATATTTTGTGGAATCAGCCTCTAACTATGTGCAAATATCCATTCTTTGTGACCCTTCAGATTTATGACGTGAACAGTTTTTCATACCTTCTAAAATTCGTTATAAATCGATCTTATGTCGGAAAATTACTCATGATATCAATCTGGAAAGCTTATGAAATTCTCTTTCATTATATGGTATACCCATTATATATTTAAATCTTTTAAATTGCCTAAATTGCCTTACAAATATTCTGGTCTGTTTATACTTATCAGCATAGTTGTTTCATGTTCAAAAATTCATATCTTCTTCATTATTCGTCATAAAATTATGATCTTTATAAATTATGAAACCTCTGAGAATTCTCTTTCATTGTCTAGTTATAGTCGAAGTGAGATCAGATTGTCTTTATTGTCTAAATTTGCCTTCTTTGTAATCTGTTCCTGAATAATTTCTGCTGTGATACCTGAACTTCAAAAATTCATAACTAATTCGTTATCAGTGCGTTTTTGATGAATCTTATCATTTTGGAATCCTTGTTAAATCTACTTTATTTCTCCAGTTGACCATTATTTCAAATCCTTAACTTATCTGCTGTTAAAATTCGAATTAGTATAAGTTGTTCACTTTCAATCGTATTTCAACAATCCGATTTAATGGTCCATCAGATGAGGTACGGATTTCGTCCCCTTTCTTTCAGTGCTACTCCTTTTATTATTAAATATATCTGATTCTTTCCCTTCATATTTTTATTCATTCCGTTCTTATTCGTTTGATCTCTGAAAATTATTTTAAATCTGTTCTGGAAGTTTTAAATATTTAATCTTGCGAGCTTTAAAATTATGTTTGTTAAATATCTGTTTAGAATATTTGAAATATCTGCTGCAAGTGATTCTTAAAATTGTGAAAATTATTTTATTTGAACCCTTAGAGTGAAATAGGGTATACCGAGTTAACCAGCTGTAGGGGTACTACAGCCATGTCATTGCGGCACCATTGGCATGACACTTCCATGGCAGTGTGATTGGTCATGGCGTATCCTTTTGATAGCTCAGGAGGAGAGCTTTGGCCATTGTGATATTTGTTTCAGGATACGTGGGTGCACCCAGAGTTTGATTTGTGATTTGATTCGACAGTGACGTTGTATATGCCGTACTCGTTAACTGGTTTGTTGCACACATTAGGTACCCTATGATGTGTGTATTTGTTATTTGTTTTGCTCTCGGTATGAAATATCTTAGCCCTCGTTGTTTCAGCCTGTTTTATTTAAACTTGCTGTTTTATATTAAACTGTCAAATGTTCATCTTGTTTTATGTTTTATAAATTTATTCCAATCCGTACTGGGCATTTGGCTCATGCCGTATTCTTCTTCTGGCAGGTACTTAGGGGGACTTTTGGGGCTGTGTGATGGAGAGCTACCCTTTATTTCGTTTTTAGGATTTCAGACTTCTATCATTATTTAGACTTAATTTCTTATTAGAGATTTCAGCATTTATATTTTTGGTTTAGATATTTTGAAGATTTAATATTATTTTTTTTTTTTTGAGATTTTAGACTGTTTAATTATTGTTAGAAATATATTAGTGCTCTGTTTGCAGGTTTTGGATTTTAAGTAATATTTCCCTTCTATTTTAAGAAGGGGGTGTTACAAGAGTTCACTCTAAATCCAAACTCTTTATATTTAATTAACGAGGAATTAAAAAAATTAAATCTATAGGAGCAAATTTTTCTTATATATATGAAGAAATAAAAGAAAAAATTTTAAAAAGAAAACACAAAATAATTTTGTTTATATATTTTTAATTTTTATTTTAAAAATTACCAATAATAGATAATTTTCTGCATAATATTATTATCTACATCTCATTTATTATCATTCTTGCAATTTTATTGCGGTCTATCTAATATGTGCCCAATTACACATAACAAGTATTAAATTTTATAAGTTTGGTTCATTTTCATTAATCAAGTTGTTGTAAATGTAAGGGATTTATTAGTATTTATGATTAATGAAACAATTAAAATGTACCAAACTAATGTGATCTAGTGTATATTGTATGTCTCACACATAAATTAGAAAACCCGTTTTATTATTACTAGTTTAAAACCCGTGCGATGCATGGACGACACAATTTTTTTTAATATTATATAATTTAAAAAAAAAATACTTGAATTCAATTCTTAATTTTGTTCATTTAAAACTTTAAATGATATGAATTCATAAGTAAATGTTTATGTTCATAACTTTTTAGAACATTTAAACTTGTTTAAAGTGATAACATTAGTAAGGAGGAAATATTATTATAATGAAATTATTATTTTATTGAGGGTAAACATATAATGTCTCCATTATGTTGATACCTTAAAAACTATTATTTTAGCATGGTGATTACTTAATCGATTCACTATAACTCTATAAAATATATTTTAAAAAAAGTAATATTACTGATTAAAAGAAATAGTTTTATTGATAATTCTAAGCGTATTTAAAAAAATATGTTTTAAATCAATTTTGATTTTTTATTTCACATGAATATGATATGAATTACACCTAATCTAATATTAATTTGATTTATTTCGGATCAGTGATTTGCAATATTTTATCTTAGCCTGATGCTTAATACACCGACCAAATCAAACTAATTATTTTTAGTTTATTTTTTTTAAATTCCGGATCAATAATATAATTTTATTTTAGACTGAATAATTAGTATTTGTGTTTTTTTGTTGGTCGAATTGTATTTTTATTTTAATTTTGTGTTAGTCTGAATCAATTATATAATGTATTTTTTTATCCTTGATAAATAAAATATATTATTTTGTTTATCCAAGTTCATTAGTATAACATTTTTAGGAGCATTAATAGTATTATGATTTTATCTTAACCGGAGTCACATTATGTATCAACCAAATCTTAAGAATTATATTTAGTTTGTTCAAATTTAATTTAGCCCGAAGTAACAAATTAGAATAATATAGAATTCGATATGGATTAAAATTTAAATTGGTAGAAGAAGTTGAATTTAACATAAATTATAGTGATATAGAGTTAGATATAAAATAGAATTGAAATTTGTAAATTAATATATGAAGTTGATTTCAATATCAATTAAAATTAGAATTGATCAACCCAATAATTAGAATTAGAACAATTAAGTAATTTGAGCAGGTACCGACCGACCGACCACCAAACTTTTAATGTTTCGTTTATTATAATATAGTATAGATTAGGCATAAAAAAATTAAAGGGGGCATTCAGGGCCGGCATCGTATATATCATAGATATAGTAGAAAGGAAAATGATTGAGATTCCAAATTTTTACACCAAAAAATTTTCAAAATCTGATGTGTCATACGATTTGGCAACCCTCCTAATAATAATATGAGACCCCGCGTGATAACTCCGGTGAGCGGGCGGCTCCGTCCGACGGCGTTCCTGGACCTTCTATGCGTGGATGGGGTGTAGCTGCTGGTTGGGCGCCTGCAAAACAACACCGGAAGGGGGGTTTGGCTCCCACGGCGCCTCCGGTGTGAGAATGAGAACAGGCTTTGGAGAAGATGAAGGGATATATGTTTATGTAATTTAGAGGCTGCTGTGTATGTGTGTTTATATGTGATGGCTGCCGTATGTTTTTGAGTGTATGAGAGTGTGTGAGTGTAAGAGTAAAAATATTTTCCAACCCCTAAACCCTTAAGTCTTGGGGGTATATATAGCCCCAAGGTAGGGTTTAGGGGTAGTTACCTCTAAATCTGGGCCGTTGGATCTTGGGACCGGAGGATGCCTGGCTTGGGCGGATTGCTTACACGCGTCCAGGGGAGGACCACCTCCAGAGTGTCCTAACGGCCTCTGACACGCGCCGTGCTTGTCTGGAGTGTCGGTTGTTGATAGCTGTCATAGTCACGTGCCCACGTACCCCTCCTTGGCGGGTTGTAGGATGTGCATGTGTTTGCTGGGACCCCGTTCATGGCGGTCTGAGTCCAGATCCGGATTCGGGTGGGCATTAGGTCCGGGCTCCCTGTTGGATCCGGATCCGGGTCATGGGATGGGCCCGGGCCTGGTCTCTCCATTTGACTGTTCTGGGGGAGGGGGGTCTCGGTCCATCGATCGAGCCTGGTATCCTTTAGATCCGAGTTGAATCCTAGCCGGGTCTCTTATATCCTATCATTTGCCCCCCCACTCCCTTATGCAGATTTTCTGGATGAGGGAATAGAGTAGAATTACATAATTGCCTTGGTAGAAAAATTTGCGCTCCTGGTTGCCCCCCAATCCAGATATGGTGTAATGGATGCCAATCCGGATTGAGGTAGAATAGTTGCTTCAGAGAAAATTCTGCTCCAGATCTGGTGTAGTGGAAGCCAATCCGGATTGAGGTAGAATAGTTGCTTCAGAGAAAATTCTGCTCCTGGTTGCCCCCCAGTCCGGATCTGGTGTAGTGGAAGCCAATCCGGATTGAGGTAGAATAGTTGTTTCAGAGAAAATTGTGCTCCTGGTTGCCCCCTAATCCGGATCTGGTGTAATGGAAACCAATCCGGATTAAGGTAGAATAGTTGCTTCAAATCTGTATCCGGTTGTGAAGGGTCCGGATCATGGACTTGGGTCCGGATCGTGGGCTGTGGAATTTGAAGAGTTTTTAACTTGTAACGTCTTTCAGTCTTTCCCTCCCACAAATTTGAATTTTTAGGCAGTTATTTCCTAAAAATTCGGCCCATAATGATTATGGGTTTTAAATGTGTCATTATTTGTATTTGTTTAAATAAACAAATATTTATGTATGCGTTTTTTTTTGTAACTGTTCCCCCTGGCCAATTGTCCTCTGCCACGTGGCCAGGGCATTTTAATTCTCCTTGCCTATAAAAGGCTGCACCTCCTCTTCCAACTTACTCTCTATTCACATCAAGAAAGAAAAAGAAAACCAAAAGTCGCCATTTTCTTCTCCTGTTCGAAGTAATTTTTAAGAATTTGGAGGCTTGGGCTTTGTTCTTTGCTTTCTCTGTTCTCCGATTTCTGCCGTGCTACAAATCTGTAAGTCCTTATTTTCTTTTCTCCTCCTTTTCTTTTTGATTTTTGTAGTTTTCTCCGAGTTCTTTCATGCTTTGGATTAATGGTAGATTTGTGTGTTTTTTGGTTTGTTTTGTATCGGGTTTGCTCGTTTTTGTTTATGTATGTATAGATCTGTGGATGTTTGGGTATTTTGGTGCGTTTTTGGTTTGATTTTTGTTGCTTTTGTTCGGGATTTTCTGGGTTTTCTTGGCTGTTCTTCTTGTTCTTGGAAGAAAATTTATGTATGTATATGAAAAGTGTGTGTGTTTTGCTCTTTGATTCTCAAAATAACTGTTTGTGGGTTAGGGTTTTGATTTTGATCCGGGCTGGAGTGTAGGATCCGGATTTGGGGGAGGTTTATGATAGGACTGTATGACTTAGGTTTTATCTGTTTTTTGGTTGCTTTTGATCCGGGTATGGGTGTTTGCCATGAGGATCCGGGTATATGGGTTTTGTTTTAAGTTTTTTGTTGCTATGGATCCGGATCTGGGTATTTGCCATCAAGATCCGGGTCCATGGTGGTTTGCTTTTGTGGATTGTAGTTAACATGATCCGGATCGTTGATGTTTTTCCGGGTTGGACTTGCATTGGTGGTCCGGATCATTAGGTTATGCTAATACTAACGTAACACACTTGATCCGGACCTCTTAGTGAAATAATTAAAATATTTAGGGACAAGGCTAACTGACCTTCATTTTAATAGGTATATGGTCCGGATCAAGGAGCGGGCTAGAAAAGTCTATAACTGCTACCCTAACTTTTCTGGAGAGGAGAGTGACCCCGATTCATCTGGGAGAGAACAAATCCGGGTAGTGATGGCTAAGAAAGCTTCTGTTTCCGCCGAGATAATCTCAAAGTTCAGGTATAAGAAAATGCCTGGGGGCTCAGTTCCCTTCACGCTCGAGGGGTACTGGATAGATGTCAAGTATCACTTTGTTGAGAAGCCGACCGAGATTGAGAACGAGGTATATTATAGCCGGGTTAGATACGATAGACAGCCCGACGGTCACCCCGGGGTATATAACCAGGAAGCTCTTGAGAGGATGTTCTCTGCTTTCCCTATAAGCCGGGATCACTAACAGTTGAAGGACTCGTTTTCTGAGGCGGATCCGGGTGAGATGAATGAGGCGGTTCGGGCTGCTTTCCAGTTGACTCCGGATATTGAGTGGAGATGGCCAGAACCCAATGAGAGGATCTATCATCGGCCAGAAGATGGTTTTGTCCCGGTTTGGATGGAACATCTCAGATCCGGGTGGAGCCCCCGGTGCCATATGTTTATCAAACATCTCTGCAAGCACGTGTACAGGATTTCCCCGATGCAAATCACCCCGAATGGGATAAAGTCGATGACATGGTTCATCGCTTGCTGTAACAAATCCGGATTCTTGCCCACCTTGAAGCTTTTTCATCAGATTTTTTATCTCTCCAAATCGAGTCAGAAACCTTTTTATGAGATCAGGTTCCGGGCCTCGGAGTGTGGTTACGGCCCGGGTAGAGCCAAGCCAATAATGCACCAGTCTTCTTTGAAGTATTGGAATGGTGAGATAATCCTTCTGAAGGGATATGACTTGGCCTATCTCCCTTACTTTATTACTGAAGGGGTTCAAACCAAGTTTAACCCGGCTGTGCTCGAAGGCCGGGCTATCACCCAGATTAGATGTTTCTGTGATTCTCTCGAGTTTTAGCCGACTCGGGACACATTCATGAACCATAAGCTTCTTTTCAATCTTGGCTGTAAGTTTTCCTTTAATTGTGAATAAGATGCTTGCCCTTGATCCGGATCTCTTTCACTTAACTTGATAATCCGGATCAAGGTCCAGTTTGCGTTTAACCTGTTTTTATATGTTCTTTTTTTTTACTTTGATCCGGATCTCTTTCTTCCAGCTTGATGATCCGGATTAACGTATAGTTTGCTTTTAGAATATAGTTTGTTGTCTCTGATCCGGATCTCTTTCACCCGTGTTGATGATCCGGATCATGCTTCGGTTTACTTTTAACATGTTTGGCTAAATTTGTTGCCCCTGATCCGGAATCTGACCTTGGGTTTTTTCTTTTGTTCCAACAGGTCTTCCTCATTTCAACCGGGATTGTCTGAGAATCATGTCTTCTTCCGCATATGCTGCTGCTTTCAACACTCTCGGGCTGGCCTTTAAGAAAAGCAAGGGTGCCCCTGGTCCCGGATCTGGCTCCGCAGATATTGAGGGAGGGGCCGAGTCCTCCGTCCCTTAGAACATCCCGGATCCGGGCCATGAGTCTGAGCCCGAGGTTCAGGAGATTCTGGGCGGTGATGGCCCTCCGAGTAAGAAAAGAAAGTCTGTTCCGAACAAGCCACCCCGGGGCAAAACTGTGGTTTCCAACCGGGTTATATGTGATTCGGAAGGCCGAGGGCCCGATGGAGAGGCCGTGAAGATAGGCACCAAAACTCTAATCGACCTAGCCGGGTTCATGTCCAGTATTCCCTCCGAAGAAGATTGGGAGGAGGTTGAGGGTTATAATATGACTGCTGCCTTGAAGAGGGTCACAGGTCAATGGGGGCAGGTAACTTCTGAATTTTTATGCTCGTAGTTCCGGATTATGCCCCCCAATCCACTTTTTGCTTGTAATAATGTTCTTTTTTTTTGTTTCTCAGCTCGGGAGTGCGATATCTATCTGCTCCGATGTTGCCTTCACTGAGCTCAAGGAGGCTAACAACCGGACTAAAGCTGAGAAGATGCTTTCTGATTCCCTGAGGGGTGAACTGGAGGAGGCCCGGGAGGGGTTCCGGGTTGTGGAGGCCGGGTTGAACGAGAAACTGAAGAATTCGGAGGCCCGGGATGAGGGGCTTGCCAAGGAAGTGGAGAGGCTCAAGGCCGAGCTTGCTGCTAAAGAGAATTTGAACAAGGAGGCTATCATTGCTGAGTTCAAGGGCAACGATGTTTATGACTTCGAGGTTGCTCAGGTCGGGGTTCCCGAGGTGCGCAGGTCCTGGGTAGTTGCCGAACGCCATATCAAAACTGACCCCTTTGCTTCCTGGGAGAGCTTTATTCAGGAGTTCCTTGCTGCAAAGGCTGCGGTTGAGCAAGGTCAAGGTGAACCGGAACCCTACGATGGTCCGAGCCCCAGCTTCCTATAGATCCGGACCAGCTTTGCAAAGCTTCTTGGGCCCATCCCATGTAATTTCGTTTCTAGGATTTCTTGATTTCGTACTTCGATTTGAACTATATGTCAATCCGGATCCTTCTTTGAAATTTTCTTTTATCGTAAAATGTTTGCTTTTCTTTTATCTGTTGTTTTTCCTTTTTGAGCAATCCGGATCCTTGTTATTGCCCCTAATCCGGACTGGATTCATATCGGGTTTGGTCCGGGTATGGGACAGTGTCCGGGTTGATTCTTACTTTTTTACTTTATGTACTTGCTTTTAATTTTGCTTTCAATCCGGGTATGTTGAACCCGGATTGATGTTTGGTTTTTTGCTTTATTTTCTTGGAGAATTTAAGTACATAATGTTTGTTTGCATCCCAGATTTGAATGATAATCCGGGTTGTTTTTTGCTTTTAGATTTGCTTTCAATCCGGGTATAAGACCCACCCGGGTTGATGTTTGATTTTTTGCTTTATGTACTTGGAAAATGTAAGTACAAAATGGTTGTTTGTAACCCGGATTTGAATGCTAATCCGGGGTGTTTTTTGCTTTTAAATTTGTTTTCAATCCGGGTATAAGGCCCACCCGGGTTGATGTTTGCCTTTTTGCTTTATGTACTTGGGAAATGTAAGTACATAATGGTTGTTTGTAACCCGGATTTGAATGCTAATCCGGGTTATTTTTTGCTTTTAAATTTGCTTTCAATCCGGGTAGAAGACCCACCCGGGTTGATGTTTGCTTTTTTGCTTTATGTACTTGGAAAATGTAAGTACATAATGGTTGTTTGTAACCCGGATTTGAATGCTAATCCGGGCTGTTTTTTGCTTTTAAATTTGTTTTCAATCCGGGTATAAGACCCACCCGGGTTGATGTTTGCTTTTTTGCTTTATGTACTTGGAAAATTTAAGTACATAATGGTTGTTTGTAACCCGGATTTGAATGCTAATCCGGGTTATTTGTTGTTTTTAAATTTGCTTTCAATCCGGGTATGTCTAACCCGGATTGGTGATTGCTCCATTTACTTAGAATTTTTCTAAGCAAATAGTGGTAGCTTTTGTTGTTTGCTTCTACCCGGGTATGAGAACGTGCCCGGGTTGTTTTTTGCTTCCATAACTGGTAATTTAAAAGTGATAACTTTCTAGGAAAGGAAAACTCTTTTCATTGATTTACAAATTTTTTCATACAAGATATAGGATCATAGATTGGTTGCTTACCATAGGCTACAAGTTCTGGTTGCTTTTGGTTGCTTTTTCTACTGGTAAAACTTTCTGAGCCTGAGTCCATGCCATGTATTCGGTACCTCAGACTCATCCATGTTCATGAGCTTGTATGTTCCTGGCCTTAGAACTTCCTTGACTTTGTATGGGCCTTCCCACTTTGGCATTAGCTTTCCAGTGTTGGTGGGGTCTGAAGCTTCCGTGTCTCGAAGTACCAGGTCTCCAACTTGAAAGTTTTTGACCCGGGACTTCTTGCTGAAGTGCTCTCTTATTTTCTGCTTATATTTTTCCATTCTTGCCACTGCCTGGTCTCGGACTTCATCAATTAGCTCAATATTCGTTCTGAGCCCCTCCTCATTTGCTATCTCATCAAAGTTGATTGCTCGATGGGAGGGGGATCCTACTTCAATTGGTAGCATGGCTTCAGTTCCATAAGCCAGCTTGAAGGGGGTTTCTCCTGTGCTTGTTCTGGGGCTTGTTCTGTATGCCCAAAGTACATTAGGCAATTCTTCTGGCCATTTGGTTTTGCTTTCCCTTAGTCTCTTCTCTATCCCCCTGAGAAATATTCGGTTTGTTACTTCAACTTGGCCATTTCCTTGAGGGTAGGCTACTGATGACTTCTTGTGCCGGATGCCCCTTTCTTGAAGGTAGGATTCGAATTCTGAACCAACGAACTGTGGACCATTATCTGAGACCAGTACCCTCGGGATCCCAAACCTCATCAATATGTTGTCCATGAACTTGATGCAGTCTTGTTGGTTTATTGTTCTCATTGCCTTTGCCTCTACCCATTTTGTCATATAGTCAATTGAGACTAGTAAGTATATGAGGTCTCCTCTGGCTCTGGGAAAGGGTCCCATGATATCAATTCCCCATACAGCAAATGGGATTGGTGACAAGACTGAGGAGGGTAGGACTGGGCTCATCCGTGTCACATTGCTGAAGAGTTGGCATTCCTTGCATTTTTTCACAAAGTCTATTGAATCCTGGTGGATAGTAGGCCAGTAGTACCCCTGCCTTATGATTTTGTGAGCTAGTGCTTTTGCGGACATGTCATCCCCGCAGATTCCTTCGTGAACTTCCATGAGGCAGTATTGTGCCTCTCCTGGGCCTATGCACTTGAGTGTTGGGGAGGAGAAGGTCCGGCGATAGAGTATTCCCTCTTCCATGAAGAATTTCGAAGCTTTTGCTTTTAACCTTTGAGCCTTCCCTTTATCTTCCGGGAGCTCTCCCTTCTCCAAGTAGTTAATGAATGGGGACATCCAATTTGGACTATTGTCTATTTCCATGACTTCCTCAGAATCTGTGCTTGGTTTCTGCAATTCTTCGAAGTAGACGGAGCAATCCAGGTCTGATGAATTTTGAACAAGCTTAGATAGTGTATCGGCTTCTGAATTTTCCTCTCTGCAGATTTGGATGACTTGTATTCTTGGTATCAAGGCGAGGTAGCTTTGGACCAGAGCCTGGTACTTGGCTAGAACTGGATCCTTGGCTATGTACTCGCCATTTGTTTGCTTTACGACGATCTGGGAGTCGCTGTAGATTTTGAGATTCTGGGTCCTGAGTGTTCTTGCTAGCTTCAATCCTGCAATCAAGGCCTCGTACTCTGCTTGGTTGTTTGTTGCTGAGAAGGCAAAGGAGATCGCTGTTTGGATTGTGAACCCTTATGGGCTCTTTAGGATGAGCCCGGCTCCCGATCTTTCATTGGTTGAAGAACCATCAGCTTTGAGAGCCCAGACTTCTGTTTCTTGATCTGTGTTTCTCTCAGGGTCAATGCACATGGGCAAGGGCTCTTCTTCTGGGAAATTGCATTCTATGATGAAATCAGCTAGAGCCTGGGCTTTGATTGCTGTTCTAGGAATGAAGCTTAGGTTGAACTGACTTAGCTCGACTGCCCAATTTACCAACCTCCCTGAGACATCTGGCTTGTGTATTATCTTCCTTAATGGTTGATTTGTTACAACTCGTATCTCCCTTCCCTGGAAGTAGTGTCTGAGTTTCCTGGATGCTGTGACTAAGGCAAAAGCAAACTTTTCTAGCCTCGGGTACCGGGTCTCTACATCTTTTAGCACTTGGCTCACATAATAAACTGGTTGCTGTTTGCCATTCTCTTTCCTGATCAAGGCTGCTCCAACTGCCAGGGCCCCTGCTGACAGGTAAAGGGATAGGGGTTCCCCGGGTTGAGCTTTTGTTAACACAGGGGGTTGAGAAAGGTACCTTTTGATTTCTTCAAATGCGCTTTGGCATTCCGGGCTCCAATTAACTTCTTTCTTATTGGTTGCTCCTTTTAACAGGTCAAAAAAGGGTAGGCATCTCTCAGCTAGCTTGGAGATGAATCTTCTGAGTGCTGCTAGTGATCCTGCTAGCTTCTGCACATCTTTCTGTGTTCTGGGGGCCTTCATCTCTTGGATTGCCTTTATCTTTTCTGGGTTGGCCTCAATCCCTCGGTTTCTTATCATGAATCCGAGAAATTTTCCTGCCCCTACTCCGAATGTACATTTTTCTGGATTGAGTCTGAGAGAGTATTTTCTCAAGTTTTCGAAGCATTCTCTCAGGTCTCCTATGTGCCCGGGGATGCTTGTGGATTTTGCAATCATGTCGTCCACATAGGATTCCAGGTTCCTTCCAATCTGGTCCTTGAAGATTTTGTTCATTGCCCTTTGATATGTTGTTCCCGCATTAGTCAATCCGAACGACAGTATTACATAGGCATAGACCACCCTGTGGGTGATGAAGGCTGTCTTTAGAATGTCTCTGGGATTCATCTTGATCTGGTTGTACCCCGAGTAGGCGTCCATGAAACTTAGCATCACATGCCCAGAGGTTGCATCGATCAATTGATCAATATTTGGCAAGGGGTAGGGGTCTTTGGGGCATGCACTGTTCAAGTCTGTGTAATCGATACACATTCTCCACTTTCCGTTTGCTTTTTTCACCATCACTACATTTGCCAGCCATTCTGGGTACTTGACTTCGCATATTATTCCAGCTTTCAGTAGTTTCTCAATTTCTTCATCGATTGCTTTCTGCCTTTCCGGGGCAAAATTTCTTCTCTTTTGCTTGACTGGCTTCCTCTCTGGGTTGACGTCCAAGCTATGCATTGCTATGGATTCATCCAACCCGGGCATTTCTTTCGGGGTCCAAGCGAATATATCAGAGTACCCTTGGAGTAGTGACCCCAGGTCTTTTCTGAAATTAGCCTCGAGCCCGAATCCTATCTTTATCTTTTTTGAAGGATCGCTTGTGCTGATCAGAATTGTTTCTGTTTCAACAACGGCCTCTATCTTGGATTGATCCGTGTCTGATACCATCTTTTGGATCCGAGCCTCTGTGTTCTTTTTCATATAAATCTGAGCCTGGGCTTTCATCTCTTTATTGTTTCTTTCTTCAGTAATTTCTGGGTTGGTTGCTTGTACAGTAGGGTTGGTTTGGTCAATGCCTAGGCCCAATTCAATCCCTTCTGTGACTTGGTTGCTTTTTTGCTCTTCTGAGCCTTGTTTGGTTGCTTTTGGATCTGAGAGGGTCTCTATGACCTGAACTTCTTTTCTCCCATCATCCCTTGATTGTTGGCGATGTTTCTTAATACTTTGCTATTTCCGGAGCACGACAGCCTTTCTCTTGTTGTCTTGATGGGTCTCAGCCATTATCAGAGCCTGGCTATAACATCTTTCAGCTACCTCATAGTCTCCCTTGATTTCTCCTACCCCGGTTGGGGTTGGGAACTTGATTTTCAAATGTGATATGGAGGTGATTGCTAGGATCCTGGTCAAGGCTGAGCGTCCGATTATGCCGTTGTAAGATGAGGGAGTATTGATCACGTAGAACTTAATCACATGGGTAACTTGGTTTGGGGACGATCCAAATATCACTGGCAAGTACAAAATTCCTTGGATCGGGACCAAGTTGTTCCCGAACCCATACAAAGGGTCCTCTCGGCATTCATTTGAGCGCACGCTCCCTAGCTTCATCCGGTCCACAGTATGCTTGAAGAGTATGTTTACTGAAGATCCATTATCAATCAGCATCCTTCTCACTTCGTTGTCAAAGATATCAAGTGTTACCACCAATGCTTCGTTGTGATCTGGGTTGACCCCTTCATAATCCTTGCTGGGTAGGATTGAATTGAGAATACCTCATCTCCTGAGCCCGGGCTCCCTAGGGGGAGAGTGTGAGCCTCCCAGGACCACATTTACCACATTCTTACCTTTTCTTTGCCTTTCCTCTCTCTGATTTTTCTCCCTTGAGATGTATTGATTCAGGTTTCCTTTCTTGACTTGATCTTCAATGAAGTATTTTAAAGAGAGACAATTCTCAGTCTTGTGCCCATGGGTTTCATGATAGTCGCACTGCCTGTTGTAAGGCCTGCTCTTTGGGGGAGTCTGCATTGGCTTTGGAGGATAGTAGAATGGCTTTCCCTTGATCTCCTTCAGTATCTCTTCCCGGGTCCTGTTTAGTTGTGTCCACTCTGGCTCTTGCCTAGGCTCCCTTTGCTGCCTAGGGGGACCGGGATCACTTTTGGACTCTGTTTTAGGGCCCAATCTTTGGAATATTGGGGTATTTTGTACAACATTTGTTTGCTGGGTTTGGTTGCTTTGTTTGAACTTTTTCTCCTGATGGTAACCCCCTTTCGGTCGGTCATCAGAAAATTTGTTCCTGTTTCCTCCATTCCGAGTCATTCTTATTGCCTGAAGAACGTCCGTTTCTTTTATGAACCGGGCTGCCATAGAATAAGCAGCGGCCAGGCTTTGGGGTTCCTTGTTTATCAATTCCACAATATATCTCTCGTTGTGTTCTGGATCCAGGTTTCTTCGAAATATGCTTAGAGCCTCCCTTTCATCGAGATTCGAAACTTTGTTGATGGCTTCCTGGAACCTCCGCATGTAAGCTGAGAGTGCTTCGTTATTGTACTGGCGGATTGTCTCCAGGTGGCACATGTGCATTTCATGTGTTTTATTGGCTCTGAATCTTCTAAGGAAGGCTTCTCTGAATTCTTTCCAGGAGTGGATGCTTCTTAATGGGATTCTGCTGAACCATCTTTGAGCCCCCCCTTTAAGGGTCGAGGCGAAGAATCTGGATTTCATCAAGTCATTGTAATAGTATATCTGAGCTATCTGTCGAAGTAGTTGAGGTGCTCTTCCGGATCTCCTAGCCCATCGAAAGAATCGAAGTTGTAGTGTTTGAGATTTTTCTGTCGGGGGATGGCTTCTAGGGAGTGGCTGAAGGGCGTGAGGGTCTCCCCAACTTCCACCCCGGATTCTTTCTCCATTTTTCTCTGAAGCTCGTAGATCATTTCCTTGAGGTCTTTCTGACCCTCCTCTTCGTCATCGGAAATGAGTTCGGGGGTAGGGTCCCTCCGAGTTCTTTTTCCTTTTGTTTTAGCTAGGAGCCTCTCCTCCTCCATCTGCATTCTTTTCTGAATTTTTTGCTCCAGCTTTTCCTCCTCTTCTTTTCTTATCTTTTCTCTGATTTCTTCTAACTTTTTCTTTCTGGTTGCTTCTGTCTCCTTCTTACTAGGCTCTTTTTGATTCTTTTTTGCCTTAGCCCCAATTCGGTCGAAGACAGATCTCCTGGATTGCTGAGAGTCCCCGCACTCTTCTTGCTCATCATCTTGTTCAAATTCCATCTGAGCCCGGGCTTGTTCATCTCTGTAGAGCCTGATTGCTTCAGCAAGTTCATGGCTTGTTAAGTTAGCCATATGTTCCTCTGCAACTGGAACATTGGTGTACTTGTACTGATTTAGCTCTATGACATTTCTAGCATCCCTGATTGGGGTATGCTGTGTCAGTGGTTGCTCCTGGAAGGTCTCCCTGTCTCCCCCAGGTTCTTGAACTTGAGAGGGGTCTTGATCCTGAATATGGGTACCGACGGATGACCTACCAGCTGTACTTTTTCCTGCTCTTGCCATCACCACAAATGTACAAACAACTGACCAAGATTTGAGGCTACAAATGTGGATCTGAGGTTGCTTTTTTGAAGATTGCAAAAAATTTCCAGAATAACAGCAAGCAAATTTCCTGGGTTTTTCTAACAACAATACCAAACAAGAACGGTAGGCTCTTGAACACACAAGAAAATATGCAAGCTAAAACAGTTCTGGGTTTTAAAATCACCAAGACTATTAAACCCCAGGCTTCAAGATTATCAAGATTATCAAACCCTAAACAACTAAAACTTAACAAACAAGAGCGGGCTCACACAGACGTGGCCTAAAGCAACAAGCTCACACAAACGCGGCTAAAATGAACATTCATATTCAAGAAAGGGTTTGGTTGTTTATGTTCTTACAGGTTTGAAAGTTGACTCTCTCAAGAGTTTGCTGATGAAGATGAATCCAGGGGACACCGAGACCCAAGGATGGAGCCCCCTCCTTCTAGCGCCAAATGATAACTCCGGTGAGCGGGCGGCTCCGTCCGACGGCGTTCCTGGACCTTCTATGCGTGGATGGGGTGTAGCTGCTGGTTGGGCGCCTGCAAAATAACACCGGAAGGGGGGTTTGGCTCCCACGGCGCCTCCGGTGTGAGAATGAGAACAGGCTTTGGAGAAGATGAAGGGATATGTGTTTATGTAATTTAGAGGCTGCTGTGTATGTGTGTTTATATGTGATGGCTGCCGTATGTTTTTGAGTGTATGAGAGTGTGTGAGTGTAAGAGTAAAAAATATTTTCCAACCCCTAAACCCTTAAGTCTTGGGGGTATATATAGCCCCAAGGTAGGGTTTAGGGGTAGTTACCTCTAAATCTGGGCCGTTGGATCTTGGGACCGGAAGATGCCTGGCTTGGGCGGATTGCTTACACGCGTCCAGGGGAGGACCACCTCCAGAGTGTCCTAACGGCCTCTGACACGCGCCGTGCTTGTCTGGAGTGTCGGTTGTTGATAGCTGTCATAATCACGTGCTCACGTACCCCTCCTTGGCGGGTTGTAGGATGTGCATGTGTTTGCTGGGACCCCGCTCATGGCGGTCTGAGTCCAGATCCGGATCCGGGTGGGCATTAGGTCCGGGCTCCCTGTTGGATCCGGATCCGGGTCATGGGATGGGCCCGGGCCTGGTCTCTCCATTTGACTGTTCTGGGGGAGGGGGGTCTCGGTCCATCGATCGAGCCTGGTATCCTTTAGATCCGAGTTGAATCCTAGCCGGGTCTCTTATATCCTATCACCGCGTGTATTTATATGCGCCCAAAAATCAAAATAAGCCATATGTCAGTCACGTCATTTGGTAATTTTTTTGGGAACATATTTGGAGTACCTAGCAGAAAATGGCACTTACATGTGCGATTGGATTATTAACCAAACTAAATTAGTTCCCGGGCCGATATCCGGTTATATTATAATTAATTTTAAAAAGTTATTTTGAATTAGCTTAATTTGAATAATATATATTAATACAATATTTTTATTACATACTAATGAGAATATAATAAAATATATACTTAAAAATGACATTACCCAAAGTACAAATATTGATTATCAATTTTTTATTAAATACAAAAAATATAATAATTAATATTTGTGTAACTAAAATTAATTTTGAATAAGATAAAATTAGTGAAGAAAATGAAACTATTAAAAGTTATTAATTTAAGAATATAAAAATGAGAAATAAAGAGAATGAGAAATGGGTAAGAAAGAAATGAGAACCAGGGTTTGATAAATTAAATGAGGAGGGAATTGTTAATGGAAGATGATATAGCAAAATTAATAAGATTTAGACACGTAGGGGTTTGATGATGCAAGTATTTAATGAAGAGTTTGACATATAAATTAGGACGATGTTAATTGTAATTTGTTTTAATATAATGTAGATTCACGGTCACAGTTGCATTGAAATTTAATGCTAAATTTTGATGGACTCTCCATTACGACAGTTAAATCCTTACATTGACCTGAAATTGAAATCAAGACGTTGGAGGTGATAAATTCTTTAAGAGGACATTTGAAAACTTACATTTCATTTCAAATAACAGAATTTGAGTTGTCATTTTAAATTCTCATGTTTATACTAATATTTGAATGTACTAGATTTCAAATTAAATCCAAATCCAAATTTCCAAACAATTTATTTGATCAAATCCATAATTTCTAATGAAATCCAGTTTTTCAAACGGCACATAAACTCATTCTCCTTGCCGTAAATTGTACTGTGAAGTTTTACGAAAATATAATTAACATTTATTACATGTATATAAAATTATGAATTTGTCAGTAAAAATCTTTAAAGTTGTTAGAAAGTCTTTAAATTTTCTACGTGGCATAAAAAAGATACAATATACATGTAAAAATCACGCTGTTTTAGGATAAAAATAATGCCTAACTCTGATACTGAAATAATTTCGCCAAATAAAATCACCACAACTAAATTCATCCCATGTATAATTAATCAGGCATCTCTTGAAGATATCAATTAATATTTAAGTTACATTATAAGAACATCTGTGTCTTGCCACAGTGAATAACTTTGCTCCTCCAAAGTGATACAAGTGTTAACATTATCATTACTAATGAACTGAGGATAATGATAATAATAATAATCCCCGACTCCTCCAAATTCATTCATATCTTCCATTTCCATCCAGTTATAATCATCAAGATCCTCATCAGATGATGTTGTCGAACAATCTTGACCGTTCGACACATCTCTATTCAGTTCACCATTCCATTTGTCCTCACAAAACTCTGCCAAATTATCGTCCCATTCAAGCTCCATAAACGAATCATTATCTTGAATCAGCATTATAGGTTCCATCTCAGCCACTCGTTAGTCTCTCGTTGTCGCAATCTTCAACGTGCGATTCATCGAGAAGTTGTGACATGAGAAGCGCACCCGTATCAAACTCGTCGCAAGTACCGTTGACGGCTTCATAGTTGTCAGTTACAAAAGAGGCCATTGATGCTACGTACAGTTAAGTGAGTAGGTCAGAAATGTCCGTTTTTCTTGGTTTTCTTGGGGACGGGTAAAAAAATGGAAACTAGGAAACTAGAGAAAATGAGAAGAAAAGTTATAAGCACAAGGCAAGGAACAAATGGGTAGTGTGAGTTGAAGTTGGAAGAAAAGGAGGCATATAAATAGGCCATGACCCGAAGAAAGGGCCACCAAAAAAGCAAGGCCCAGCATGGACAAGTTCACAGTATCAAGTATCAACGCACCAATCAAAGCCTATGTCCCCTTGAACATGCTAATAATAATGTTTTTATGATATTTTTATAAACAAATCGACGGGCACCACCATATGAACCAACCAATTACTCATCAAGTATCGTGTGCCCAAACTGTAATAGTATTACCGACATATTGATATTTCTTTATGTTTATTGTCTAATCAGATCAACGTGAAGACACGAACACCATTCATCCTAAGAGGTCTGATTATCGCTCATCCATGCATTATTAGTTTTAAATAATTCATCATGTGTGATTTGAGGTCATAGATTCTATTCTCTCATTGGAAGTTATGATTGTTATTAGTAGTAAATAAACTATTAATTTACTTGTTACTTGGTGTCTAAACAATAAATTTATGGAAAAAACAAGTTATAATCACTCTGTTTTTGACTTTAAGCGAGCATTTCCAAACCATAATAAGCTCTTTAACAAAAAAATTCAGGTGACGTACTAAAACTAAAATTAATAGAAAATATGTAAACAAATTATCATACAAGGGGCCAAAGTTATTATTTATAATTTTAGCCAATTTCTGGATAATCTGGCTATCGAACTTCTACACGTCTAGTCAAATTTCTACCATACAAAAATGATATATTATATTTTTGTAATAACTTAAAATAATAATAATAATATATTAATTTTAAATATAGTCTATCACTATAACCATTCTTTAGTTCGGTACATAAGCTTATCACCATGTTCCCAAATTTAAATTCAATTTAGAGAGTAGAAAGAGAAAAATCAAATTAATAGAAAGGAAGATTGAATATGGATTAATTTCCCCCAAAATTTTCTTTTGAAAAGTGAGATGATTGAGAGAGAAAGATTATTAATTACAATAATAATTATATTGAATATTTTAAAGGAATTTTACTTTGTATTATTTTCTTCTAAAATTTGAGAACATAAAAGAAAACTATATACCAAATTTATTCTTTTCTTTTCTGCATGTCTTTTTATTTCTATTTAAAAACTCGGAAACAGAGCGCTTTACAAGTCTTGTGACATGTTTTTAATTTGTGTGAATATATATATTCACCACCACAGGTCCTATCTTATCATTAAAATATTTAATAAATAACCTAAGTATTTTGTAACGATTTCGAGAACGATAAGCATTTTCCTGAATATTAACACATGCATGAAGATGGATGCAAGTTCAAGTCATCTTCCACTTTAGACAACAATTAAAAAAAAGTGAACAATACTATTCGTACTCACGAAGTAAAAAACAAGGTATTTAGATTTTGTTGACGGAGAAATGATGAAGGAATCCGGTAACAACAAAGTTTGAGATTTTTCACCGAAATTAAGATATATGACGATGGTTTTTGCCGGAAAATTAAGAGGTGCATGGTGGTTGTATATTAATTAGTGGTTGAGATTGATTAGGGCAAGTGGTGGCTCCTTTTCAGCTCTCAACTTCTTACCCCTCTCAATGTGCCTATGTATCCTGTATATAGGGATAAGTCTGACGTAGTTCTTGGGGAACAAGAAATCTAATAGGTTTAGACTTCTTATTCTTAAATCCGGTAGAAACCCATCCAGAATCCATCTTCCGATAGCTTTAAGAACGTCCAACTATGAGGCCCAACCGCGAAGGCCCAAGGCTCGTCCGTAATCGTAGGATTTCACGGATAGTGCATCTCCCTGCGCAAGGATAACACTCCGCTACAGCTATCTCCCTTGAGTTACGAACGCAGGTATAGCCACGGTTCACCCCAAATGACAGACGCGTCCCTGTCCCCGAATGAGGATAACCCACCAGATAGCAGGACAGGTGATCCCAAGCTCTTGAGTGCCAAGTGCAGGATGACTCCAAAGTTCTCTAACGAGGACACCCGTTGAATACAAGAACAGAGTTCCCAAAGCACACACCAAAGTTAACCCCGCATCCCCAACGAGGACACCCGTTGAATACATGAGGAGGCCTTCAACCATCAGGCATACCCCTAGAGGCCTTCAAACTTTTCACGGACATCCCCCTCCTTGACCGTCTCAAGGAGGGAATTCTTCAAAGAGTACCTGCAACAAATACGTTAGTGGAAATGACCCTCCATTGCTTCTTTCCATGTGTGCCTTGTCATGAGCTCACCATTAAAATGCATTTCCCACACATAGGACGCGTTCTAGGATACTGGGCTCGTCCTGACCTTCATAAAACCTGTATTGTTCTCCAGCAACTACCTCTCATGACATTCCACAGATACTGGACGCGTCCTGCATCCTGGGCGCGTGCCTCAAACTTCTTTGTCACAGGACCATCCTTCAGTAAACACTCCCACCATGATGGATGTGTCCTACCCACATGGGCGCGTCCTGACCTCCTCCTTTGCAACGCAACGCCGAGTTTGACTCTAATTAACCCGCGTTTGACCCGCATTGATCAAATACCAAAATTTGGGTATAACAACTACCCCCCAAATTTCATCTGCAGTTGAAAACAAAATTGGAATTTTACTTAGAAACCACAAGCAAAATTTTAGATTGTCCCTCTCATCAGGATGCGTCTTGGCCCATGGACGCGTCAAAGCTTTGTACTCTCAAAATTGACCGTTGCATGATAGCTGTTGCACACTTCATCACCCCTTTCTCTATAAATACCCTAAAATTACACATCATTGTTACTTTCCCTTTTTATCTCTCAAAAACTGCCACCGTTGCCGCTTAAAAGCTTCAGGTCCAATACTCCGACGATTCAACCGTCCATTGTTCGATTTCTTTCAATCAATCAATTTCGCAACTCACAAGGTATATAAATCCTCTTTTATTTCTTCATTTTATTGATTAAATCTCTCACAATAGGCGAGAAACTGTTCATGTTCTCTTTTTCCATATAGTTGTTCTTCATTTTTTTATGTGTGTATATATGTATATATTTGTAAAAGCATCACGTTTTGCTCTTTTGATCCTGAATTAATTATTTTAGGGTTTAAGTGAACTTTCCCCAAATCAACCAAATTCGATTCAACTTCCACTGAGTTTTAGTACCTGTGGATGCGTCGTCCTTATAGGGCGCGTCCTACTGTTTGTTTATAACATGGTATAACTGACATAAACTAAGTCATCAAAATAAGAACAGAGTAAACGCCCCATCAGACTAGGACGCGTCTTATGTGATACCATTTTAAACCTATTAACCAATTTCCTTGCGTTAGACTTTCTTGGGTGCGTCCTCATGCTAATCCTGCCTTCATACTTTACTTTCTTTTATTTACTTTTTCTTTTCTTCTTTAAGTCATGGACGCGTCCTCATAATTTTCTTCCTTCTTGTTTCAGCTGGAGGACGCGTCTTCTTCCTCTTTTCATCCTTTTAAAGCTCTCAACAAGCGCATAGGGATCTACTCTCCTCCTTCAATTTCTTTCCTTCCCTGAGCCTTCTGAATCTCATAGGACTACTCCCTTTCTTGAGGCGGAAGCACGCGTCTTTGAATTTCTCAAATCAAAATCTTCGATCATGTCAGATTCTAGTTCTGATTCTATGGATCACGTCCCTATAAGTTCCAGGATGGGAAAAAGAAAATTAAAACTTAAAAGAACTCCAATTCTCAACACTAGGTCAGCCATCGAAGATTGGTCCGACGTGAAAAAGATGTGTCCTAAGTCCAATCATGTATGATGATTTAGGAATAACTTTTATGTAATATGTTTTGATTTCATTGATATTAATAAAAGACTTGTTTTGGTTTTATTGCGGGCTTTATCTATTTAAGTGTTTAAATAAGATATACCATAGTTTAGAGTAAAGCTTTTTATGGATTATGATGAGATCATAATAATGAGACCTAAAAGATGATAACTCTAAACTTAAATATTTTCTGGTCGTAGAATTACTAACTGGTAATTAGTAATCCGCAATGATCGGTACATACTATGCTTGCTTCATTATGAAGGATGTATGTTCTCATAGACATTTGTGTGGTGATACTATAGCTAGTATGTAGGTGCTTATTATAGAATAAGTTCACTGAACATGACTCACACAGCTGAATAACTGATGGAGTTCACTCACGTGTCAGCAGTTGTTCACATAGTGATAGTTGTACAAGTATCCTTAGACTTTAGGTCATCATAGTCATCTTGTGTACACTGAACTATGCTTTGGTTTAGTTCTTAGTCTCCAGGGACAATTATAAGGGCTCTACTGGGTATAGGAATTTGTACACGAAGATAGTGTATGATCAATAAAGGATCTACCCCTTCCAGTGAAGGAAGAGAATGTTCAATGCTGATCCACTTATGCTAGTTCAGGAATCTCTGGCCAGAGTGAATGAAATTAGAAAGGAGTTTCTAATTTACATTAAATAGAACTAAGCATAGTGAATGGGAAAGCAAATGATTAAATATGATAGGCTTGACACAAGTTCCATGCCTTGTATTTAATCGTGACATTGCAGGGTAGAAAGAATTGATTGTACGGTAACTACTCACTGAATAGGTTCTTGGTATTCTAAGCAGTGAATTCGTATTATCCGGATAGTCGCGATATGCTGAGAAGTATCCCTCACGATGTAGAATAAATATGATTAATTTATTAATTAATCATATTTAATGAAATTAAATCAAGTGAGAGAATTATTTTTCTAAAATGTTTAGAAAAGGGATTAATGATTAAAAGGTCTTTTAATTATTAGTTAATTGGTTAATAAGAATAATCAATTAAAGGGTTAATAATAATAATATTTTATGGAAAATTTTCAGCTAAAAATTTTGCCTATAAATATACTATTATAAACCCTATTTGCCTCAACCCAAATAATTAACCCTAATTCTAAAGTAGAACAAGAGGGAGGCAACTAATTCTCTCAACCTCTTCCTCCTCCATCACATTGTACTCTTGGTGGATACCGGTGGAGTGCTTCACACTTGAGGAGCAGCTGCTAGGGATCTCCGCTCATCGTTCTTGGATCGCTATTAAAGACCTCCATCTTTCCATTAACGTAAAGCTTCTTAAGGTAAACATACTGAACTACGAATTAAATATTATTTTTCGCATGGATCCTGCGGAGGGTTTCGGTTTTTTAAGATTTAAATTTATGTTTTCGTTGCATTTATGTGTTAAAAACCCTTCACGACGATGAGATTATCCCCACAACTAGTCAACAGCCTTCTCGTGTAATTGTTTCCGAGGAGGAAGCGTCTCCTACTCAGGACGCGTCACTTGCTCAAGGCGCGTCCTCTCCTCATAGTGATAGTGAATTCGGAAAAAGAGCTCATGATCCCGACAAATATCCCATTTCTCCTAAAAAATATGACACTCCACTAGAACATTGGGAACCAGAAGATGCAGAACGTGATTTTGACTGGAAGGAGCTCGAGGACCTTCCTGAAACAGAGAAGAATGTCTGGAGAAAGAGAGAGAATAAGTTGGCTTGTGTTGGCATGAATTCCACAACCACGGAATTGGAAATTGGCAGGAATATGAAGTACTATGACATGGAGGGAATTTGGGCGCGTCCTCTGCGCAAGATGAGGCCTCATCTCTTCACCATGGAGAATCTAAGGATTCCCAGGATGGTGCTAACCCCCAAATTCATTTCTTTGGGTGTGGGCGCGCCCTTGCACCCACCCATCAAGACAATCCTAAAGTGGTATGATGTAGCCCCTGTCCAACTCATACAAACTGGCTTGGGCCTTGTACATCATGTACCACTACTTGGAGTTGGGCGCGCCCTCTATGAAGGAGTTCAGCTATTTATTTAGCATCAGGAAATCTTTGCATGAGTATCATTTTTTTGTAGTCAACAAGTGGTTAAATAACAAGGGCTTCAACGAAGGCAAGATGAGCCACGAGAGAGACTAGAAGGAACCATTATTTTATGTTTATGACGTTAAGAGAGCTCGTGTACGCTTCAACCTGAACCCAAGTAAGTTTTGCACTAAGGACGCGTCTAATTATTCAGGACGTGTCTACTTCATTATCAAATTTTATTTTCCTTCTGACAACTCTCATTCTTCTTCCTTAGATAAAAGAATACAGAGAGAACTCATAGGAAAGAGGAAAAAGAGAGTAGAAAAAGTACTGAAATACGCTGAAAGTCACTTCAATCTCAAGGAAATGATTACAGAAGCTAATCTGAAAAATATTGGAGCCTTTTATGCAAGGGTTGGTTCCATTTGTAAGTTCTATGATTTTAACAATTGAAAACCCGTTCTCACGGCTTTTGAAAAAGCTAGAGGGCTCAATGCCACAGAACTAGTCCAACTGGACATTAGTAGACAAGTAGACTTAGAACAATGTAAGAATTTATCAGTCATAGGACGCGTCACGGACTTAGGATGCGTCATATATGCACATTTACATGCATAACTTAGGCTGTTGCAGATTTGCTGAAATCCGAGTCTGGTGTCCGATTTACGCAAACGAATACCCTATTCCATAGGTAAACAAGCGTCTGAACAAAACTGATAGATAAAGCTATCAACGACTCGTCTGTAAGGCGTTTGACGTCGTTTACTGCCCGTAAACAGTGATTCTTGTTTTTTTGATTTAATTCTGATTTTTCTGATTTTTGTCATATTTTTTTATGATTAGATCATGGATAATATAATATGTTAAGATCAGATTATGTGTTTTAACATGCTTTTATGTGTTGTATGAGCATGATGGATGGTTATGGCCTTTCGACCTTAGTGTAATGGTTTTGGTTTTGGTTTTAAATATGACTTGCATGTCATCAATCTTTGTAATCATAAATCTCGAATGTAACTCGAGTTATTCTTGTAAGTTCATTAGATTAGTTTTACTTGCAATCATGTAATGTAATTGAAGACTCAAGAAGGCTATCCAATGGAGGTACTACAAAGAAAAAGATGAGGCATACAAGAAGTCTAAACAAAGAAGAAGACTTATATAACAAGTAGTTGTATTTATTTCCACCACCATATTAGATTGACCTTGATCTTTATCATGAGCTTGATAAAGATCACATAGGATGGGGCCATAACCAAACACATTTACTTTATTGCACTTTACATTTACTTGTTTATTTAATTTTATATATGAGATATATGCCTATGTTTACCATGCGATGATAAATTTAGGTGGACTTAAATCAATATAAGGCGTGCTCTAGAAAATCTAGAATACGAATCGTTTCTTGCCTTAACTATAATATTATGAATACAATCATGAGATTCTTATGTTTATGAAACACGTAATTAAATATGAATTTTCAATATTGAGAGAAAGGATGATTCTGTCAAAAGCAGATTTCTATATGTAAGAAAGGGGTATTAAGTGACGCCTCTTGACAATGCTCCCCCCGATCTGGGAATCATCTGATTATCGATTATTGATTTGAAATATTTAATTTAAAAGGAAGAATCTCTTTATAATATGATTATGATTGTAGCATAATATAATCCCTCTAAAATTTAATAATATCAAGTAGTAATTGGCCAATGACAGAACTGGCTTGTGTTGGTCAAAGCCTTCCAACATGGTAGAAAGTAGTTCTTATTTTTAAATCATTGTCGTTTCGTGCTACAACCGAGGGCTTTGATTTCGAAATAAGAAATACTTGTCTATTACATAAAGATATGTACATTGAATTAGAATCTGAAGGTCGTTACGTGCTACAGCCGTGGGCCGTTGGAGACTGATTCAAGTGTACAAAATGTTGGGTTAGACTTGAATTAGAATATTGAGTTTGTCGTGCTACAACCGTGACTCAATTATTCAAGAGGCTAAAGTTTTATTAGGGAATAACATAAGATGTAATTGACAAGAGTTGTCTGCCTATTGAACATCACATAACGTTTCGTGCTACAGTCGAGATTGTGTGATGAAATGTAGGATCCCTATTCCCACTAGCATTATGAATGATTAATTTTCACTTAGGGGCTGTATAAATTAGATAAACTAGTGGGAGCCACTTATGAATAAAGACCCGATTCATATAGTGTTTTGAAATAAAATTGAATATTTGCTAAGTGTTGTTATGTGTTCATCATTTACAGATTTACTATATTCGTTATATCTTCTGCACTATCACTCCGGAGTATACTAGATGCTCACAAGTTGACTGGTCCTAATTTTGCTGACTGGCTTCGAAACTTGAGAATTGTTCTCAGGGTTGAGAAGCTGGAATATGTGCTTGACTCACCTAAGCCTACTGAACCTGCTAGCGATGCACATAATGATGAACATATTGTGTATCGTAAGTGGACAGATGATGCAAATATTGCTCAATGCATCATGCTAGCTTCCATGAACATTGAGCTACAGAAGCAACATGAGCATATGGATGCTCACACTATCCTTATGCTTCTACAAGAGTTGTATGATGTGGCAGGGAGGACAGCTCGATATGAGATATCGAAGGAACTGTTCGGTTGTAGGATGTGTGAGGGATCATCTGTAAATGACCATGTACTTAAGATGATCAATTTGATTGAATGTCTTGGACAACTTGGTTTTGCCATGGATGGGGAGCTGAGCCAAGACTTGGTCTTGCAATCACTTCCGAGTTCGTTCTCGCAGTTTGTTGTGAACTTTCACATGAATAAGCTGGATGTCAGCCTGCCTGAACTCCACAACATGTTGAAGACCGTGGAATTGATTTCCCCCCCTAAGAAGAGTTCTGTTCTTCTAATTGGTGAAGGTTCCAATCCTAAGAAAAGGAAGAAGAACCCTTCCAAGAAGAAGAAAGTAGGTGAGAAAAAGCCGGTTCCACCAAAAGCTGAAGACCCCAAGAGCAATGCTGTTTGCTTTCACTGTAACAAGGTAGGGCAGTGGAAGAGGAACTACAAGGTTTACCTTGTAGAATTGAAGAAGAAGAAGGGTAGTGAGACTACCGCTTCTGATTCAGGTATGTTCATGATCGAAGTTAATATGTCACTAAGTCAAATTTCTACTTGGGTATTAGATACCGCCTGTGGTTCTCATATTTGCAATTCGTTGCAGGGACTAAGGAGAAGTAGGACTCTTGAAGAAGAGGAGGTGATTCTACGGATGGGAAATGGAGCAAGAGTTGATGCTGAAGCTGTAGGATCATTTCATTTACATATGCCTACGGGCAAGACTATTGTTCTAAATAATTGTTATTTTGTTCCCTCGATTGTAAGGAATACTATTTCTATTCCATGTTAGACTTGGCTGGATTTTCGTTTGTTATTCAGAATAATAAATGTTCAATTCTTAGAGATAACGTTCTTTATGGAAGTGGTATTTTAAACAATGGTCTGTATGTATGTGACGTAAAGCATTATTTACTACAAATTGAACATACTAATAAAAGAAAAAAGGATGATGAAAATCTCACTTTCTTGTGGCACTGCGGACTTGGTCATATTAGTGAAAATAGACTGCGGACATTGCATAAGGAAGGGTTACTTGACCCCTTTGATTTTGAATCATATCCTACATGCAAGTCTTGTCTATTGGGTAAAATGACCAAATCTCCATTTAGTGGACATGGAGAGAGGGCTGCAGATATGCTAGGATTGGTACACACAGATGTATGTGGACCAATGTCTATACAAGCCATGGGTGGATTTTCATACTTCATTGCTTTCATAGATGATCGATCTAGATTCAGATATGTGTATTTGATGAAACACAAGTCTGAAGCCTTTGAAAAGTTCAAAGAATATAAGTATGAAGTGGAGAAACAAGCCAAACATAGTATTATAACTCTTCGATCAGATCAAGGTGGTGAATACTTAAATGGAGAGTTTCTAGCTTATCTCAAAGAAAATGGTATAGTCTTCCAGTGGACTCCTCCATATACTCCACAGTTGAATGGGGTATCAGAAAGGAGAAATCGAACTTTGTTAGACATGGTTCGGTCCATGATGAGCTATGCGAATCTTCCAGTATTCCTATGGGGTTATGCATTGGAAACCTCAGCATATTTACTGAATAAGGTGCCTTCCAAATTTGTTCCTCAAACTCCATATGAGATATGGAAAGAAAGGAAACCGAGTCTTAAACACGTTAAGATTTGGGGATGTCCAGCTTATGTCAAGAAAGTTGACCCAGATAAGCTGGAATCTCGATCCATAAAATGTAATCTTGTGAGATATCCTAAAGAGACTTTAGGGCATTACTTTTACACCGATCATCGGGTGTTTGTCTCCAGACATGCTACCTTCTCGGAAAAGCAGTTTATCCTTGAAGGAAATAGTGGGAGCAAAATTGAACTTGATGAAGTTCAAGAAGCACAAACTACTACGGATCAAGTGGAAACACCTGTTCAGATTGAACAACCTTCTGTGGAACAGCCCATTCGTAGGTCAGGGAGAGTGTCTCGCCAACCTGAGAGGTATTATGGCCTTGTCATTGAGAATGACAATGAGTTGTCAATCATTGATGATGACGACCCTGTGACCTATAATGAGGCTATGAGTAGTGTTGACTCAGAGAAATGGCATAGTGCCATGAAATCCGAAATGGAATCTATGTATACCAACCAAGTAGGGACTCTGGTTAAGGCGCCTGAAGGTGTTAAGCCTATTAGGTGTAAGTGGGTATACAAAAGAAAGATTGGAGCAGATGGGCAGGTGGAGACCTGTAAGGCCAGGCTCATGGCAAAAGGATTCAGACAAAGGCAAGGGATTGACTTTGATGAAACTTTTTTGCCTGTAGCCCTGTTAAAATCAATTCGGATTTTACTTGCGATTGCTGCTTACTACGACTATGAGATCTGGCAAATGAACGTGAAAACGGCCTTCCTCAATGGGAAACTTGAAGATGAAGTGTATATGACACAGCCAGAGGGTTTTCTTTTCAAGGGAAATGAACACCTAGTGTGTAAGCTGATGCGAACCATATATGGTTTAAAGCAAGCTTCTGGTAGATGGAACATCCGTTTTGATGAGACAATCAAAGAGTTTGGTTTTATCAAAAACATAGATGAACCATGTGTCTACAAAAAGGTTAGTGGGAGCGCTGTAACATTTCTTGTATTGTATTGAAAGAGGAGACGTCAAGAGAGTTGACACACATAACAACGTAGCAGACCCACTCACAAAGCCACTTTCTCAAAGTCACTTTGATCGTCATAAAAGACAAGACAGGTATTAGATACCAGAGTGATTGGCTTTAGTACAAGTGGGAGATTGAAAGAGATGTAACCTAAGTCCAATAATGTATGATGATTTAGGAATTACTTTTATGTAATCTGTTTTGATTTCATTGATATTAATAAAAGACTTGTTTTGGTTTTATTGCGGGCTTTATCTATTTAAGTGTTTAAATAAGATATACCATAGTTTAGAGTAAAGCTTTTTATGTATTATGATGAGATCATAATAATGAGACCTAAAAGATGATAACTCTAAACTTAAATATTTCCTGGTCGTAGGATTACTAACTGGTAATTAGTAATCCGCAAAGATCGGTACATACTATGCTTGCTTCATTATGAAGGATGTCTGTTCTCATAGACATTTGTGTGGTGACACTATAGCTAGTATGTAGGTGCTTATTATAGAATAAGTTCACTGAACATGACTCACATAGCTGAACAACTGATGGAGTTCACTCACGTGTCAGCAGTTGTTCACATAGTGATAGTTGTACAAGTATCCTTAGACTTTAGGTCATCATAGTCATCTTGTGTACACTGAACTATGCTTTGGTTTAGTTCTTAGTCTCCAGGGACAATTATAAGGGCTCTATTGGGTATAGGAATTTGTACACGAAGATAGTGTATGATCAATAAAGTATCTACCCCTTCCAGTGAAGGAAGATAATCTTCAATGCTGATCCACTTATGCTAGTTCAGGAATCTCTGGCCAGAGTGAATGAAATTAGAAAGGAGTTTCTAATTTACATTAAATAGAACTAAGCATAGTGAATGGGAAAGCAAATGATTAAATAAGATAGGCTTGACACAAGTTCCATGCCTTGTATTTAATCGTGACATTGCAGGGTAGAAAGAATTGATTGTACGGTAACTACTCACTGAATAGGTTCTTGGTATTCTAAGCAGTGAATTCGTATTATCCGGATAGTCGCGATATGCTGAGAAGTATCCATCACGATGTAGAATAAATATGATTAATTTATTAATTAATCATATTTAATGAATTAGAGAATTTATATAAATAATGATAAAATATTTTTATTATTATTTATTTCTACTACCGGCTTAATATTGAACCTACAGGGTCACACCATAAAAGAGAATGATTTAATGGTGGAGGAATTAATTAATAATGGTTGGTAATTATTTATTTGTGAAATAAATAATTAATTATCAGATTTAATAATTGATTAAATGAGATTTAACTTATTCTTAATATTATTAATTAAGAATTTAATTTTGGAAATTTAATCAAGTGAGAGAATTATTTTTCTAAAGTGTTTAGAAAAGGGATTAATGATTAAAAGTTGTTTTAATTATTAGTTAATTGGTTAATAAAAATAATCAATTAAAGGGTTAATAATAATAATATTTTATGGAAAATTTTCAGCTGAAAATTTTGCCTATAAATATACTATATAAACCCTATTTGCCTCAACCCAAATAATTAACCCTAATTCTAAAGTAGAACAGGAGGGAGACAACTAATTCTCTCAACCTCTTCCTCCTCCATCACATTGTACTCTTGGTGGATAGCGGTGGAGTGCTTCACACTTGAGGAGTAGCTGCTAGGGATCTCCGCTCATCGTTCTTGGATCGCTATTAAAGACCTCCATCTTTCCATTAACGTAAAGCTTCTTAAGGTAAACATACTGAACTACGAATTAAATATTATTTTTCGCATGGATCTTGCGGAGGGTTTCGGTTTTTTAAGATTTAAATTTACGTTTTCGTTGCGTTTATGTGCTAAAAACCCTTTACGACGATGAGATTATCCCCACAACTAGTCAACAGCCTTCTCGTGTAATTGTTTCTGAGGAGGAAGCATCTCATACTCAGGACGCGTCACTTGCTCAAGGCGCGTCCTCTCCTCATAGTGAGAGTGAATTCAGACAAAGAGCTCATGATCCCGAAAAATATCCCATTTCTCCTAAAAAATCTGACACTCCACTTGAACATTGGGAACCAGAAGATGCAGAACTTGATTTTGACTGGAAGGAGCTTGAGGACCTTCATGAAACAGAGAAGAATGTCTGGAGAAAGAGAGAGAATAAGTTGGCTTGTGTTGGCATGAATTCCACAACCACAGAATTTGAAATTGGCTGGAATATGAAGTACTATGACATGGAGGGAATCTGGGCGCGTCCTCTGCGCAAGATGATGCCTCATCTCTTCACCATGGAGAATCTAAGGATTCCCAGGATGGTGCTAACCCCCAAACTCATTTCTTTGGGTGTGGGCACGCCCTTGCACCCATACATCAAGAAAATCCTAAAGTGGTATGATGTAGCCCCTGTCCAACTCATACAAACTGGCTTGGGCCTTGTACATCATGTACCACTACTTGGAGTTGTGCGCGCCCTCTATGAAGGAGTTCAACTATTTCTTTAGCATCAGGTAATCTTTGCATGAGTATCATTTTTTTGTAGTCAACAAGTGGTTAAATAACAAGGGCTTCAACGAAGGCAAGGTGAGCCACGAGAGAGACTAGAAGGAACCATTATTTTATGTTTATGACGTTAAAAGAGCTCGTGTACGCTTCAACCTGAACCCAAGTAAGTCTTGCACTAAGGACGCGTCTAATTATTCAGGACGCGTCTACTTCATTATCAAATTTTATTTTCCTTTTGACAACTCTCATTCTTCTTCCTTAGATAAAAGAATACAGAGAGAACTCATAGGAAAGAGGAAAAAGAGAGTAGAAAAAGTACTGAAATACGCTGAAAGTCACTTCAATCTCAAGGAAATGATTACAGAAGCTAATCTGAAAAATACTGGAGCCTTTTATGCAAGGGTTGGTTCCATTTGTAAGTTCTATGAGTTTTACAATTGTAAACCCGTTCTTATAGCTTCTGAAAAAGCTAGAGGGCTCAATGCCACAGAACTAGTCCAACTGGACATTAGTAGACAAGTAGACTTAGAACAAGGTAAGAATTTATCAGTCATAGGACGCGTCACGGACTTAGGACGCGTCATACATGCACATTTACATGCATAACTTTCATTTTGCCTGACATATATACATGTGTTTATCGTCTATATATTTTACTTTCGACGTGTCTTGCTGTCAGGACGCGTCGTCGTATCCTTTATATAATTTTGACGTTTGCATAAGGCTGTTACATTCCACAGTTCACTCAGGATGCCTTATATCACGCATGACGCGTCTAGTCTCATAATTCTTTTCAGTGTATCATTATATGCATACTTGTCATTTTAATATTGATATGTCATATCACACAAGGCACGTCCTTATATCTTGGCGCGTCCATGCTTAATATTTTCCATGTTATGTCACAGATATGACTTCTCTTCCCAAAGGGTTTGCCATTGGGGCCACCAGAAAACTGAAAGCCAGGACCAAGCACACTCCTGTGAAATCTGATCCAAAACCCAAGGATCCTCTGCCTGCTGTTGAACCTTCCCCGCACCAAAAATCATCGATACCACTGTAATGAACATCTTAGATAAGGAGGACGCGCCCTCAAAGCGTTAGAAGACAATGCCTGATGACCAATATTTTGTCCTTAGATATCTGGGCGCGTCCTCTTTTGGAACTTTTACTGAGGATGAAGTGAGAGGTTGGACCTTGAGAACTGAGGAATATACTGAGCAGGCCATGGTGAGGGCTGTGCACTACTAGAAAAACGGGATCAGACATCGGTTCAGAACCGATGTTAAAAAAATCTGAACCGATGTCTTCGCGTGTGATGTTAAATGTCATTAGCTTTTGACATCGGTTAACAGCCGATGTCTATTACAGTGCTATACATCGGTTTTAAGATTAAATGTGATGTCTTTGCAACAAATTTCAGCTTATATTACATTATTTTAAGGTGAATATGAGTATATTATGAGGTATTTATCCATTAAAACATGAAACCTACAAGCTCTAAAAGCCATTTATTAAAATTCTTTCGAACAAACCGATGTGAAATGCTAGATCAGACATCGGTTAGATAAGTTGGCCGATGTGAAATGTTTAATTAGACATCGGTTAAATTAGCCCCCCGATGTGAAATGATGGATAAGACATGGGTGTTCTTCACGAAACCGATGTTAAATCTTTTTGTTTAACATCAGTCAGTTTCTCTAACCGATGTTATTTGACTTAAAATACATTGAGTTTCTTTTTAGAACCGATGTCAAATGACTATTTCACATTGGTTTTTTTAGTTCTTTTTCGTTTAATATTATTTTACCTGATGTCTTTCTTATATTTTTTACATCATTTTATATTTACCAATGTGATGTTAATATTTTGTATATTGCATGCCATCCTGATACTGTTCACATCCAATGAACCAATTACATTTACAAACAAAAAAATACCAAACAATGCAATATAAACATAAGCTACCATTATCTGCAATAGAATTCAGTTGCAAGTTCATGAATCACATCAATACAAAGAGTTTCTACATAAATCTCACAAAAGTATACTAACTATCAAGCATATCAATGGCTCACATAAGACTTCGTGAGCAGTTATTCTCTATTTAGGAGACCTGTCAAGCATCTTCCTTATTAGATCTTTTGCACCATCTGAAATCGATGGCCATGGTTCAGATTTAAAATCTAGATTTCCTTTCAAAATCGCTCTGAAGATTCCAGAGTCGGTTTCTGCCAAAAATTATACGAACAAAGAGGAATATCATCAACTGCCACAATTACTACACACAGGTAAAAACTCTTAAGCTCAACATGTGATACTTTTAACTCCTAATACCTGCCTAGAAAGGAGGAACTCCGCATAGTAAAATATATAGAATAACGCCAACACTCCATACGTCAACTTCAGGTCCATAATATTTATGCAACACCTCAGGCGCAACATAATAAGGACTTCCAACAACTTCTGTAAGATACTGACCTGGTTACAAGAAAAACATGCTGAGTATAGAAATAGTAAGTAATAATTACTTTATAATGTCTTACCTAGTAAAAGAAGGACTCAGATCACAGATATTAAGATGGATCATGTTATAGCATACTGTCAATTTGAATGAGATAGTCTGAAACTTAATAGGTGTCTTGTTTCTAATTCTGTGAAAGATATTACATCTCAAAAAATTGGAATAGAATTCTGTGAAAGATCTTGTGAAGTTCTTGTTTTCAACATACCCTGCAATCATACAGTTCCACGAAACCACATCTTTCTCTGGCGCTCTTCTAAACAAAACTTCAGCAGCAGCTAAATCATTCCCCGCGATGAATTCATTAAGCATCACATTCCAGGCAGTTACATCCTTTTCAGGCATTCGATCAAAGAACACACTGGCACTTTCCCAATCACCTTTCTGCATATAGCCCTTTATCATAGACGTCCATGAAAAAACCATCTTCATGTCAATCCCATCAAACAATTTCTCAGCCGAATCTATATCTCCAGACTTAACATACATATTCAGTAACCCATTTCCCAGATTCTCCGAAACCTGCAGATCTTTCTTCACTATATACAAATGAATCAGCAATGTTAATAATTCTCTGCATAAATAGGGATTTTGTAGCATCATCTTTTTATCAAAATCATATAAGGTATTTAACAAGAGTGTGAATGTTTTGAGGCATATCTGCAATAGAATCAGCAAGCAAAAGAGAATTAACCTTTTGTATTTTATTTGACACATCTGGACCAAGACGTAAGCATGTCGAGTACACAAGAGATTCATGAATGGTAACATATGGAGAATGGATATCGTTCTGTTCACAAGAACCACTGACACGAGCAAAAGTTGTTTGGTTCTTTGGATAACCTGAAATGCTAATACTTCCTTCGATATACCCTCCAGTTTTTCTTCCCACTAATACATCCATCAACATGGTCTTTCCAGCACCACTCACTCCCACTAATGCTGTCAAAACACCAGGCCTGAATGCACCACTCACATCTCGTAGCAATTGGAGACGGTGCTCTGTGATTCCTTGACTCTTCATTTCCTGAACAAATGAATGGTTTTACTGTGAGAATCGTTGACCACCATATGTTCTGCTCTCATAGAAAAACAACATATTATAATATCAATTTAAAGGACAGGTGACTTACAGGAGGCATATCAACATAGTAATTCACATTTTCAAATGCAAGTGAGAGGGGCTTGAAAGGAACCACCATTCCTCTTCTGTTATCTTTATCAGAAGTGAAGTTTGTGTGACTTGGAGTGTTCTGTACACTCATATCTACACCTGTGGTAGTTCGCCAGCTAGTATTGACATCTCACTATAATAATATTAGCAAAAAGGAAATACCAGTCAAAATGTTGAATGTATTAAGAGACTTGGTTACATGTAATATCATACCTTTATTCAAAGGAGCTGTAGACGCTGCGCTCCTGTCAGTAGACTTGTTCTTTTTCTTAGTGTTGGCATCCTTATCAACAACAGACTTGGAACTTTCAAAGGGTGCATTCTTATGGCACAAACATCCAGCCATCACCCACACATCAAAGGAAAAACACCAAGTTACAACAGTCCAAATGACATAGCTCCCAATGATAAAAGCATAGAGATCTAATACAAAAAATATAGAGTTAAATGTGTTATTAACACCTAAACTTAATAGCAGAACATAATAGAATAAACAAAATTAAACATACAAATATAAATATACACCAACAGATCTATATAAATACATAATGGATGTAAATAAAGTTAAAAGAGAGAGATATGTTATCGATTGAAGGTTGGTTTCAAGCTCCAAAGCTTCAGGCCTATAAACAAAAGCTTCATTAAAATCAAAACGTAAAATTTTGAAATAAATTTAAAATTAACATACATAATCAAACCAAATATTTGCTTTATCGGCTCGATTTTAAGCTACTAAATTAAATAATTCCAACAATTTCTAGCCCGATTTGTGACGGAAAACTCCTTCCCTTTCTTCAAACCATCGTCAATCGCTTTCACCATGGCCGAAATCTAACCTTTACCAATCAATTTTACATAAATCGAAGCTTTCATCAAGATATAGATAGGGAGACGGAAGAGAGTGGAGAAAGAGAGAGACAAATCTCGATTCAGTGATTTTGTATTAGGTTTAAATTAGGTTTACAAGAAAGTAGCGGTAAGAAAGGAGACAGAGAAAGATAGAAAGAGAGAGAGAGAGAGAGAGAGAGAGAGAGAGAGAGAGAGAGAGAGCTGAAGGAGATGAAGTTCGATATTTGAGAGAGAGAATCAGGGTTTTTGAGATAGAGCGGTGGTCTGAGAGAGAGACAGCAAATAGAGAGAGGCGCGAGTTTGAGAGAGAGGGAGAGTCAAGGTTTGGGGGAGAGAGGGAGAGAGATAAAGATGAAGATAGAGACAGAGATAGAGATGTATGGGTGTGTGAGTAAAGGGAGAAGGGGGAAATAATTTTTTAACTTTTTTGTTATGGGGGAAAATTTGGGTACTCAGCGGGGGAACTGAAATATTTATTTAGTCATTTTTTAGAAATGGTTATAGATAACGGTTAGCATAAATAACCGATGTTGAAGTGAAAAACATTAATTTGTTATTATTTTAAAATTGAACATAGACAACGGCTACTATGTAAAACCGATGTTAAACAGGCTTTTAATATCGCTTTTTTCTAAACCGATGTTAAACAGGCTTTTAACATCGGGTGCATTACATGCCGATGTCTAAGCACCGATGTCGTATCTACTATTTCTAGAAGTGGTGGCTGAACTCCATCTGCATGAAAGGCAGAGTGCTAACATGACTTCCAGGCTAAGGGCGCGTCTTACGGCCCCTAACACTGCCAAAAGCAAGGCTGAGGATGAAGTCAAAGCTCTGGAGAAGAAAATCAACCTCATGGCCCAATCAAAAGATGCAGAGATCCTTGAGTTGCAATTGGAGAAGGCACGCCTTAATGGCCATATTACTGCCATGGAGAAAGCTGTTGATGAAGTTACTTCTGCCAACTCCAAAATGCAATTGGACTTGGACCTCCTTAATGATGACAGGGTTCATGGATGGAAGGAGGAGAGGGAGCTAGTGTACCAGACTGGTTTTGTAGCTGTCTTTGAGGAATGGTGTTCTGGATTCATAGCAAATGACCTTGAATACACATTTTCCAAATTTGATGAAGATACCCAAAAATGGGTAGCTGATTTCAAGGATCAGAGCTACAGATTCCATCAAGGACAAAAGGATCATCCTAGGTTTGGAGAAAGACGATGTGTCCCCTGCTCCTTCTCCAGTTCAAGTCCATCCTGTACCCTCCCCAAAAGACCAAGACAAAACTCAGGACGCGCCCCCTGCCTAGGACGCGTCTTATGTTTATTTATGAATTTTTTCTGAATTATCTTAAGGGTGCGGGTCCCTCTAAGCCTTGCAAGTTGTATTTGTTATTTTGACTATTTTAGATTTCCTGGATGACGTATTTTTCCTTAGCATGATAGCATATTTTAGTACATTTTCCTATTCCTGTTATGCAATGCACAATATATAGGCGCGTCCTCATGTATGGACGCGTCAACTTTTCATTTTAGCTGACAAGTATTTTGAAATAACCCAAAGTAATATAGTAGTTGACATCTGTCTGGACATGTCCCGTACCAGGATGCGTCATCATTTTATCAGAAATTCTTAACTACATTACCCGTGCCTTTTATTGGGAATTAGATAGTGAACGCGTCCTCACTTTATTTGTCATGAAATGCTAAAATTGAAGCTCTGCTATAATAGGGCGCGTCCTACCCAAAGGAGCATCAACCAAGATTATGCATATGTTTGCTTTATTTCATTTAACAAGTTATATGATAAGTTCGTCCTTAGCTCAAGATGCGTCCTAATTTCAGTTTCACCCGAGTTTCCCTTAGCTTCCCCTTTTCAAGTCATATTCCTGCCATCCCTTAATCTTGTAAATAAAGGAGTATACTGTCAGGGCGCGTCCTAGACTGAGACGCGTGATCGTACTTATATGTAAATCATTATATAGTTTTGTTCTCAGGACGCGTCAATTTATTAGGGCTCGTCACAAAACCAAGCAAACAGCTATTTGCAATTTTTTCAAAGTCTTTATTAATAATGCGCTCTAGTGTCAAAAGTGCACCAGTCCCACGGCTACTATGCTCTGTGGGGAATTTATTCAAAAGTACGATCCTTCAACTAGTTCTAAAGTAGGTAGTACATGCACCACCCCCTAGGCTATGGGAAATTTTATTGCTTCTAGTCTATGATTTGGTCACAGCCCTAAGTATATAACTGAAATATAAACATGACATGTAAGGGGCCAAAGTCGTGCCTTACTGATAATATTTTCGGAGATGCTCCGCGTTCCATGCCCGCGAAACCAAATTCCCTTCCAAGTCTTCAAGATGATAAGTCCCTTTCTACAAGATTGCCATTATCGTGTATGACCCTTCCCAATTAGCTCCAAATACTCCATGCTGGGGATTCTTCGTATTTGGCATCACCTTCCTGAGCACCAGATCCCCTACCTTTAGCGGCTGTCCCTTTACCTTCTTGTTGTAGTACCTTACAGCACGTTGTTGATATGCCACGAGCCTTAGCTGAGAGTTCTCCCTCACTTCTTCCAAAAGGTCCAAATGAAGCCTTTGGTTAACTTCTGGATCTTCCTCTGTGTAACGATCTTTGCTCAGCGATCTTGAGCCAACTTCCATAGGGACCATAATTTCGTATCCGTAAGTGAGCATAAACGGAGACTCTCCCGTAGTAGATCTTGGTGTAGTACTGTAAGACCACAACACTTTTAGAAGTTCCTCGGGCCAATTTCCTTTACACTCCTCCTGTTTTGTCTTGAGGGCATGCTTTATTATTTTATTCACGACCTCTGTTTGTCCATTGCTTTGAGGATGATAGACCGCTGCAAATTCCTTCATAATTTTCAGATCCTCACATAACTGTCGCAACTCCTTGCTATCGAACTGCTTTCCGTTGTCAGAGACAAGTTTGTAAGGAATACCAAATCTGCACACGATAGAGTTGAAGACAAAGTCTTTAATTTTTTTCACGGTGATAGTCGCCAATGGCATAACTTCTGCCCATTTAGTAAAGTAATCAACCGCAACCACTACATATTTGACATCTCCTTTAGCCTTAGGTAATTCTCCAATAAGATCAATCCCCCATATGGAAAATGGCCATGGGCTCACCATAGGCGTCAAGAACGTTGCTGGCATAGATGAGTAATTCGCAAAGCGTTGGCAGCGATCGCATGTTCTAACAAAATTCGAGGCATCCTCCTTCATCGTAGGCCAATAATAACCTTGGCATAAAATTTTCATCACCAACGAGTTACCCCCCGAGTGATTACCATAAATTCCTTCATGTACCTCCCTTAAGATGTAATTTCCCTCTTTTTTATCGATAAATCTGAGCAGCGGTTGACTGAAGCCCCTTGTATACAAAACTTTATCATATACCACATACCTTGCAGCCTGGTAGCGGAGTCGTCGAGCCTTGAACTTATCCTCAGGAAGTGCTCCCTTGTGAATATAAGCAAGGATGGGCGTTATCCATGTTTCCTTGGGAGCCTCATCTACTTGCATCACCTCTACCTCTGGAATACTAGGAAACTCCTGGATTTCTAAGGATATAGATCCCAATAACACAGCCTCCTGCTGGGATCCAATTTTTTCCAGGGCATCCGTGTTGCTGTTCTTTTCCCGTGGTACAAATTTCAGCCTAACCTCTTCGAATTTTCCAATCAGATGTTGCGTGCACCTCAAGTACAATTCTGTCCACGGTCCCCGAGCTTGAAACCCCCCATTTACCTGGTTTACCACCAACTATGAGTCGGTCTTTGCAATTAGGTTCCGCACTCCCATTTCCAAAGCGATCTTTAGACCGTTGATCAATGCTTCTTATTCCGCATTATTATTTGTCACATAGAATTTGAAGTGAATTGCGCTCATCAGATGATGGCCTTCCGGAGACACGAGTACTATACCTGCGCCTACTCCCCCATTATTAACTGCTCCATCCACATGCAAAATCCACCAGGGGTGCGGAAACTCCTCTAATACCTCCTCAGTATGACAGGGATTCCCACTACTAAAGCCTTATCATCAACCTTGGAATTAAATTCCAATAAGAAATCAGCTAAATCATGCCCTTTGATTGCTGTACGGGGCATATATTTCAAGTCAAACTGTCCCAACTCCACGACCCATTTTAACATCCTTCCCGATGATTCTGGCTTGTTAAGGACTTACCGCAGAGGATACGCTGTACGGACTTCAATTCTATGTGCTTGGAAATATGGGCGCAACTTTCTTGACGCGAGTGTAATGCCCTCCAAACCCGGGTCAGAATTTTAGGGTCCACAACACACACACACATCATATTTAAACCTGTTAATGAATATAATAATATATGCAATGACCCTACTAATCATGATCAAGGATCACAACAGTTTAAAGTATGTCCACAAGCCGTAATCTTATTTATTACAAACGTACCAAATCCCAAATTTATTTATCTTACATCTAAAGCCAAACTTTATTACAAACTTTTAGCACACGCTAAGCCATACAAATTCCGCTAGCTTATTCCACTTCAACCTGTAAACCTAGCTGGCACACTCGACTGTGGATCCTCACCATTACCAGTTTCCTTCTTAACTGGAAAAGAACAACAACAGATTCGCAAGAGTGAGCTAACTAGCTCAGCAAGTCACAATGACGGCACTGGGATTAAATAATGATCAATTGAAATGATATAGGGAATCAAGTTTCCTGATAAACAATGATTAGAATTGGATATTCACTTTTATTTTAAAAACCAAGGTCATGTTGCTGATCAGTGATGCACTAACCCCGAGCAAGGCTCCCAGCTTTGCTCTATATACTGGATCCAAGGCACACATTGGCCTATTATGACCACGAATCTGGTCCGACCATGAATCTGGTCCATATTTAAAAACAATCTAATTCTATAATAATAACATGACAAATAATAAACTGAATCAGAAATAATATTATCTTGAAGCATACAATGATTCACAATACCATGAAGGTATAACAAGGTAAACAAGAACATTGACTTTCAATTCAGGGAAATAATCAGAGTGTAGGAGAACAAGGGTGCAAAGGTTACAAGGAATGGTCTTCTGTTATACAAGCATAAAGGTTCGTCTGATAAACAATCTCATATCAAGGATCAATATGTGGTAGATATGTATTTGTGGAGTAGTATCGGATATGTGTGGTTCGTATCCAAGAATTCAACAATCAATGGTTTCCAAGAAATCAGGCTCACGGCTCAAGATCAATAAGAATTAGGGTTTAGGGTTAAGTACTTCAAAGTACTTGCAATATATAATGGGAACTACTGGGAATAATTGTAACATAATGAAAAGAGTTCAAAAGCATTCGCGAGTATACTACAAGAAAGTTCAGGGACACTTGCCTTATCAATTTGCTTTCACTTTACTAACACTTGTTAATTAGTTCCCACTCACTGACCACTTGCTTTCTTTTTATACGTCACGCTTCCTCTGTTAGACATCACATATACTCATCAACACTACTTCTCATCTCATTCTACACGATACAAGCTTCTATCTGCCCTTCATTTTACCCAAATCCGGCGTACAGATTGAAACTTATAGCAAAAAGAGTCAAACAATGCACATATGATCATATTATACAGCACACAGATCACATATAGCACATAGCTCATAAGATATTCAAGCCAAATAATTTTTCAAAGAAGATTTGGGGTCAAAATGAATTTCCAAGTATTTAATACGAATTTTTGAACATTTTTCGGAATTAAAATTGGACTCCGAATCATTTTATAATTAAATAATAGAGTTCGAATAACCGAATCTGACTTTAAAATAATTTTATAATACTTATTGAGCCTTGACAATAATAAATAATAATATTTTAAAGCTCAAAACTATTTTTCGGAATTTTTAAATCAATTTTAAATAATTAAATCTAATTAAATAATAATAAAATTAATTAATAACTAATTAAATTAATTAATCAATTAATATTTAAATTAATTGACTAATTAAATAATTAATTATCAACTAAAATTAATTAATTAAATAATTAAGATTTATTTTAGAATAAAAATAGTTTTCAGAATTGAAAATATTGATTTTTTGGATTTTTAAATAAAATAAAACATTTTCTGAAAATAATTTATAAAAAGAGAATATAATTCTTGTAAATTATTTAAACATGAGTCTGATTTTGCAAAAACACAGAAACCTTGAGGGCTAAACTGCAAAAACAGCATTTCAGAAATTTTCTGCAACAAAATGAATCAAAACCGGGTCAAACCCCGGGTCAAAATTGACCCGAATGGGTCACCAGGGTTTTGAAGAACATGGCGGCCGGAAAACAATCCGGCGAGGCTAATTCAGGTAAATACGGTTTGATTCGATTCTATGTTCCAATCGATCCCTCAACACAGCAGCAACTCAAGGACGGGTTTAGTTCGGGTTTAAAACCCCTGGATAGTGTTTTTCGGCGGAAATAAACAAAATTCCGGCGAGCTCGATTAAAAACTGGCGAGCTCAATTACGGGTTATTCAGGAATCGTTTGTTGCATAAATATACATGAATCGATTCCAAATAAAGCAAGGAACGTAATACAATCATCCAAATCGACTAATAACCCCTAATGAAGAAACGCCTAATTTTCAATCAAGAACATTCAAGAACATAAACCCTAGTTCTTCAATCAGAGAATCAAACATCATTTTAAGCAAGTTATTGAACTCTATTTTTGACATATGATATACCAAATTGACCAGGAAGAAAAGATCAACATGATATTCTTACTAAATTCACAACTTTATTTCTCAATACATTCTCTCTCTTTTCTAGAATCTCTATTGGATTCTCTACATACGATAAATCTTCCTGAAGTTCTATCGGCTCATACTCAATTACATGCCTAGAGTCCGGATTATACTTCTTAAGCATCGATACGTGAAAAACATTATGAATGTGTTCCATGTGCGGGGTACCGCCAATTCGTATGCTACCTTGCCGACACATTTCAAAACTTCAAAAGGTCAAACATATCTAGGACTTAACTTCCCTTTCTTTCCGAATCTCGATAATCCTTTCCACAGTGACACTTTCAGTAACACTAGATTTCCTTCTTCGAATTCCATATCCTTTCTGGATTGGTCTGCATATTTCATTTGACGATCTTGTACTGCAATTAGCCTTCTCTGAATAACCTTAACAACTTCCTTGGTCTGCTATACCAACTCGGGTCCAAGTATTTTACGTTCTCCGACTTGGTCCTAATATAACAGTGATCGATATTTGCGTTCATAAAGAGCTTCATAGGGAGGCATTCCAATACTAGCATGATAACTGTTATTGTAAGCAAACTCCACTAAGGGCAAATGCTCATCCCAATTGCCTTTGAAATCAATGGCGCACATACACGTAACATATCTTCGATTGTTTGGATTGTTCTCTCGCTTTGGCCGTCCGTCTGTGGATGATAAGTCGTGCTCATATTTAAATTAGTTCCCAAACATTTTTGGAAATTTTTCAAAATCTTTAATTAAATCGTGGATCTCGATTAGACGCGATAGACATATGGACTTCATGACGCATTACTATTTCCTTCAAATATATGTGAACCAACTTATCTAGTGAAAATCTTTCATTGATAGGCAATAAATGCGCTGATTTGGTTAGAGTGTCCATTATAACCCAAATAGCATCATGGTTCACTTTCGTCCTTGGTAAGCCAACTATAAAATCCATAGCAATGTGCTCCCACTTCCACTTTGGAATCTCTAATGGCTGTAATAATCCACTTGGTCTCTGGTGCTCCGCGTTAACTCTCTGACACATGTAACATTTGTTAACCTATTCCGTAATTTCTCTATTCATGTCTGGCCACCAATAATTCTCTTTTAAATCTCTGTACATCTTGGTATTTCCCGGATGAATAGAATACCTTGAGTTGTGAGCTTCTTGTAGAATTTCATTCTTCAATTCTGCCACTGGTATCCAAATTCTGGATGAAAATCTAAAAATACCCTGATCGTCCTTCTGAGTGCATAATTCTTCTCCAACCAACCGATTGATATCCTGATCCATTATTTCCTCTTGGCACTTTCTTATCTTCTCTAACAATTCTGGTTGAAAAATCATACTGTACATCTTTGATTCATCGAGTTTGCAAATTCTGACTTCCAAGTCCAATTTCTGAAATTCCTTATATAATTCTTCAGGTATCGTCAACATGTTCAGTCTTTCTATTCTGCTTAATGCATCTGCCACCACATTCGCTTTTGATGGATGATAGTTAATCGTGTAGTCATAGTCCTTGATAAACTCCAACCATCTCCTCTGTCTCATGTTAAGCTCCTTTTGCGTGAATTGCACTTCAAGCGCTTATGATCCGTATAAATCTCACATCTTTCTGCATATAAGTAATGTCTCCAAATCTTCAAGGCGAATACTATCGCTGCTAGTTCCAAGTCATGAGTAGGATACTTCTGCTCATGAGGTTTCAGTTGTCTAGACGCATACGCAATGACTTTATCATGCTGCATCAAAACACAACCTAGTCCCTTATGAGAAGCATCATTATAGATTACGAAATTTCCTTGATCATCTAGAAGTGACAAAACAAGTGTTGTGATTAGCCTCTTCTTCAATTCTTGAAAACTTTCTTCGCACTTCTCATTCCATATAAACATCTCATTTTTCCTGGTAAGCTTCGTCAAAGGCGTCGCAATCTTCATGAAATCTTGAACAAATCGTCGATAATATCCTGCCAGTCCTAAGAAACTTCTCACCTCTGTTGGTGTTTTTGGTCTTTCCCAATTCATAACAACTTCAATCTTTGCTGGATCGACTTTGATCCCTTCATGACTTACCACGTGTCCTAAGAATTGAACTTCTTGTAACCAAAATTCACACTTCGAAAACTTTGCATATAACTTCTTCCTTCTCAAAATTTCCAAAGCTGTCCTTAGATGCTCCGCGTGGTCTTCCATTGACTTTGAGTAAATCAAAATATCATCAATAAACACAATGACAAACTTGTCCAGATATTCCTTAAAAATTATGTTCATCAAGTCCGTAAATGCAGCTGGGGCATTGGTCAATCCAAAAGACATCACTAAGAATTCATAATGACCGTACCTTGTTTTGAAAGCTGTCTTTGGTATATCTTCAGGTTTGATATTTAATTGGTGATATCCGGATCTCAAATCAATCTTATAGAAGTACTTATCTCCTTTCAGCTGATCAAACAAATCATCGATTCGTGGTAATGGATACTTGTTCTTGATCGTAAGCTTATTGAGTTCCCGATAATCGATACATAGTCTCATGCTTCCATCTTTCTTCTTAACAAATAGTACCGGTGCACCCCATGGGGATACACTGGGTCTAATCACTCCTTTTTCCAATAATTCTTGCAATTGCTTTGCCAATTCCTTCATTTCCACTGGCGTCATTCTGCATGGGGCCTTAGATACTGGTTCCGTTCCAGGTGCCAAGTCCATTGCAAATTCGATCTCTCTATCTGGAGGAAGTCCTAGTAATTTATCTGGAAATACGTCTGGAAATTCATTTACCACCGGAATGTCTTCCGGCTTTGCTGGCTCCTGACTTCTATCTATCACATAAGCAATGAAATGCTCGCATCCTTGCCATAATAACTTCTTAGCTTGGATCATCATCAAGAACTTCTTCGCTTGTCTCTGGCCCTAAACATCACCACTTTCTCGTCTGGCGTATTCAATATTACTTTTTTATTACGACAGTCTATCTGAGCATCATGCTTAGATAGCCAATCCATTTCTAAAATAAGATCAAACTCTCCTAACTTAAATGGTCTCAAGTCAGCATCAAACTTATGGCCAGTAATCTCAATCTTACAGACCTTACACACTTGGTTAACAGATACACACTCCTGATTTGCTAATTCTACCATCATAAGCTCACTTAACAATTCAACTGGATAATTCAACTTAACAACAAAACCTTGAGAAATAAATGATCGAGTTGCTCCCGAATCTACTAGCACTTTAGCATATAAGGAGTTCACAGTAAGCGTACCTGCCACAACATCAGTATCAACGATAGCATCCTTCACGGATATGTCATAAACTCAAGCTCTGGGAAGTTCATTCACTGTTGGAGTAACTCCCATTATATGCAATGTGTTGTTGACTGGAATTGGTTCCTTGCAATCCCTTGCGATATGTCCTGGCTTCCCGCACTTGAAACAAGTAAATCCAATTGCTAGAACCTTGTCTGCCTGATTCTTGGTAGGCTGGTCCTTATTGACTAGCTCTCTGGTCGGCTGATTACGGCACTCCCTTGAATAGTGCCCCTTCTGGTTGCATCTGTAGCAGACCACACTCAACTTGTTACAAACTCCACCATGTTTCTTTCCACAGACTTGACGGTCTGGTATAGCTGGCCTCTGCTGGATGGGCTGGTTCCCAATGGCTGGGCGGTTACCTTGTCCTCCGTTTCCTGTATTCTGTTGGTTAAAATTTCTTTCGGGCTGGAACTTGCCCTTCCGCTGATTAAAATTTGGAAACTTCCCTGCTTGGGACTGTCCTTCACTCCCATCAAACTTCCTCTTCTTACCTTCCTTCTCTTTCTGAGACATTTCACTCTCCATCTCCGTAATCATAGCCTTCTGCACGACTCCCGCATACGTATGCAACTCAAATATGGCCACCTTCCCTCGGATCCATGGCTTGAGTCCTTGCTGAAACCTTTTAGCCTTCTTCCTATCAGTGTCCACATACGATGGCACAAACCTAGACAACTCCTACAAACTTACTTTCATAATCCGCCACTGACATATTCCCCTGCTTTAGCTCCATAAATTTCAACTCCATTTGATCCTGAACAAACTAGGGGAAATACTTCTCTAAAAACAGCTCCTTGAATCTATCCCACGTAACATCATCCGTACCTTCCAACACCTTAACAGTTTCCCACTAGTAGGTGGCTTCATTCTTCAGGTAGTAACTTGCAAACTCAGTCTTCTGCTCATCTCTCACTTTGACTAAGGCAAACGCCTTCTCAATTTCCTTCAACCAGACTCTTGCCTCAATAGGATCTACAGAACCCTAAAACTCTGGTGGATTCACCGCCTGAATGGTCTTAAAGGTTACTTGAAGGTTGGTCTGCCTTTGCTGTTGTTGAGTCAGGTGAACTGTTTGTTGAGCCAAGATCTGAAGAATCTGGGATACAGTTGGGTCTACGAGACCTGGGTTGACATTCTGGTTGTTGCTGTCTTGGGTGTTGTTATTATTGTTGTTGTTGGTTTCTTCATTCTGGTTGGTGGAACGGGTATTTCTTCGGGTAGACATTTTCTGTAAAGAATCAAATAATATATTTAGCCTTTAAAATATAATCCTTTTTGTGAAAAGATTTTGTAAAATAGAAATATCTCTTTTTGAAAACATTTTCAATAGTTGAACTAAGTAAATTGCATGCTTCTTTACAGAAGGTAAACAGTTAAGGGGAATAGGGTACATATTATCACAACAGTTTTATAACTGGTACAGTAAGATAAAACATTTATGGTAAAGTACATGACAATGCTGGAAAGGAAAGATACTGATATATATCAAAGTTTGATGGTACAAGCGCAAAATATTTTATTATAGGCAAAGGTACAATAGTCCTATTCCTTATTCAGCAGGTCTAGTTTATTCGTGCTCCTACCAAAAGGCCGATAATACACACTATACACTATTATACATATATCAATTATCACATCATTCCTGTCGTTTAGCGGTATGGAAACTCTGGTCCACCAAGTCTTTCAAAATCCTCCAATGCTTCTCTAGCCCACCCCATAAGAGCATCTGGGGCTGCATACTCACACGTAGCTCCATGAAGTGTAGCCTCAAGTATTTTACGAGTTACCTGAATCTCATTCCGAAGCTCCTTTACTTTCCTGTCAACATCTATAGTTCTTATGATATGCCGTAATTCCTGAATCTGGGCCCACAAGGCCACTCGTTCTAATAGAAGAGCCTTATAATTATAGTAGGGAACAGGGTGTGGAATAAACTGAAAATATGTACCCGCCACCGAAAGTCTGGTAGAGTCAAAATCAAGAAGTGGAGGTCCTCGAATAGGTGGTCTCACGCTAAGAAGTGGAATAGCTTGTAATGGTGCAACCGTCGCAACTGGTACTATAGCTGACACCGGTGGAAGAGCAGGGTGTGGATCAGCTGATGGTCCTCCAACTGACGGCTCCGAGTGCTCAGATCATATCGAAATAAAGGAATCTGCCATCGCCGCTAACTGAAAATTACGCTTCTAGATAAGAATCTCTAATCTCACCATGAATCATACTAAAACCTACTATTTAGCCGCACTCAACCTCTCAACGTTCTATTTCTTTATTTCCTAATACTAATCTTAACCCTCTACCCATTCCCTAAAATTTAGGCTTGTGGCAGTGACTTTAAACCTTAGCTCTGATGCCAAACCTGTGACGCCCTCCAAACCCGGGTCAGAAGTTTGGGGTCCACAACACCGACACACATTATATTTAAACCTATTAATAAATATAATAATATATGCAATGACCCTACTTACCATGATCAAGGATCGCAATAGTTTAAAGTATGTCCACAAGCCACAATCTTATTTATTACAAACGTATGAAATCCCAAATTTATTTATCTTACATCTGATGCCAAACTTTTTTACAAACTTTTAGCACACACTAAGCCACACAACTTCCGCTAGCTTATTCCACTTCAACCTATAAACCTAGCTGGCATACTCGACTATGGATCCTCGCCATTACCAGTTTCCTTCTTAACTGGAAAAGAACATCAACCGATTCGCAAAAGTGAGCTAACTAGCTCAGCAAGTCATAATGACGACACTGAGATTAAATAATGATCAATTGAAATAATATAGGGAATCAAGTTTCCTGATAAGCAATGATTAGAATTGGATATTCACTTTTATTTTAAAAACCAAGGTTAGACTGTTGATCAGTCATGCACTAACCCCGAGCAAGGCTCCCAGCTTTGCTCTATATACTAGTTCCAAGGCACACATTGGCCTATTATGACCACAAATCTGGTCCGACCACGAATCTGGTCCATATTTAAAAATAATGCAATTATATAATAATTACATGAAAAACAATGTAATTCAATAAACTGAATCATAAAAAACATTATCTTGAAGCATAAGATGATTCACAATCCCATGAAGGTATTGTTAGTGTAGGTGCCCTAGAGGCAATACATTATTCTTTTAAATCTTTATGTCAGTTGATCATTCAATAAATGTATTTATTATGACCTTAATTACTGCGATATTTTGTTAGCATAATAAATGTCCTTAGAATCATGATACACATTGTATAGTTTAAGGACATGACTTGAACTTGAGATTATATAATATATCATATTCTTAAAGGTCCCTAGTCGAGTATTATTATATATGACAATAATAATACATAGATAGACTAGTATGTTGTTTGACAAGATAACCACATCTCATTGGTTATAAGTATGGGGATACTAAAGTCAATACATAGGTACATGTGAGAGTACATGGTCCTAGACAGACCCACAGTGAGATTCTTCATGTTTAGTAAAGTCATAAGAAAGACTCACAGTGATAATGGTGTAACGATCCTTTGACTTGAAATTATTATATTTCTATACGAGGACTAATATACTTTGACTACATTAAAAGTTACTTTTGACCGGGTGATGATAAAAGCGGACATCGGGTATATCATGAGTCGTATGCGAAATATGAATGATAGATAAAGGATTTAACTCTCCTATAATTAGGAGAGATATTATTGGCCTCTTGATTGAGTGAGACTATAAAAGCATGGCCATGCTCAAATAATGATTTGTCTTGATAGTCTACTCATGGATCAAGTAAACCCGGATTAAATGTTGAAGAGGATGACTAAATACATGCCTCGAGTTTAATCTATAATATGTATGGTTAAATGGATTATATTACACGAAAAACATTAATCACGAAAGGTTTTATCTAATCACGATTTAATTATTGTTTAATTGGGTAACAATGATGTATTACTAGGTACCGCTCATTGTTTATAATTTTATTAGAGAATAAAATTATTGCCAATTAAATAATAGCCTATAGGGTCGCACAAATAGAGCACTTAATGGAATAGTTAATTTAAATTATGGATTTAAATTAATTGATGATTATTCGAATTTTATTATAATTAAGTATGACTTAGTTATTAATTAAATAATAGAAATTCATTTTTATTATTTAATCCAATACCTACTAGGGTTGGGCTTTGCTGTTATCGGCCTTTTTAATCAGCTATTATAAATAGATAATGATAGGTTAAAGAGGGGGTACGTTTTTGAGAAAACCCTAGCAGCAAAGAGGGGCAGAGGCAATTCGGATCGTCAAGAAGGAGGCTAGTACATCCATTCCGTAGTCATGTTCGTGAGACGTTCTTGGAGGTGCTCGTGTGGATACCATAGAGGTGTTTCTCCGAGAGGTAGACACAAAGCGTGATAGCTAGGATCTCCGTTGAGTTCGTGAAAGTTAAGCTCTTGAAAGGTATGATTCGTTATCTCCATAATCCGCCCATAATTATACATGGATCCTGTTTTTGGGTTTCAAAAATTGTTTTTTTTTGTTTTATTTACGTTTATCCGTTGCGTTTTATGCCTCGGAACCCAACAATAGCATCAGAGCTACGTGTATAAGGGGCTGATTTGATTACATGTTTACTTTATTTTTACAAGTATGCATGTGTGATGAGTCTACCATGATAACATTTATGTTATATGAGTATGCCATGATAACAATTATGTTATATGAATGATATGATAAATCTGTTAATGATCTATATGATGATACTAGTATGTTTAAGATCTGCCATAACTCATATGTATGCGATCTCTTAAAATATGTATACTGATACATGTTTTTGGTAACTGGGATATGGATCGTATGTATACTGATACATGCTTCTGGAATAGTATTCCGTTACATGTTTTGCTAGTATTCTGATACATGTTTTGCTAGTATTCTGATACTTGATTTTGCAAAAATTTCCGCCATCGATCCGTGTGTTTAGGGTTTCATTTTTTTAATTTGTGCTTATGACATATGTTTTACTTATTTATTATTCTTGATTGGATCATGATAAGTGATAAATAGTATGTCATCTTTATATGATCTATCATGTTCTTTAATGGTTACTTGAGTATGGTGCATAGTTATGGCCTTAAGACCTTAGTTGTAATGGTTTATTCTTTTGGTTTATAATAAATACGACTTGCATGTCATTTTCTATTTGTAGTTGTTTTATCTCAAATGTAACTCGAGTTCTTTTGTAAGTTCATTAGTATAATTATTAATGTAACATCCAAGAAGGACAAGGGAACAAGGAGGCATCCTATGGAGGCCAAGGAGACAATGAAAGCAATAGAGAAGACATATGTAATAGTTATTTTTACACCATAGATTGACCTTGATCTTTTCATTAGCCTGAAAAGATCACATAGGATTGGGCCATAACTATTGCACGTTTACTTTACGTACTTTTCATATGATGAATAAATAGTATGTGTAGAGTAGAAAATGCATGTTTTAATTAGATTAATGATGCATGTATGTATTAGATACATCACCCATGCCATGCCTTTAAACAAGATAAAATCTGTAACGACTCAAGATTTAAAATTAACAAACGACCATGAGATTCTCGTGTTTATGAAACACGGAATAAAATACGAATTTTCTTTATTTCTGACATGGGGCGATTTTGTCAACAACGGGTTCATAGAACTTGTAAGGCTGTGGGTTTTAAGCGAGACCGATGTGACTCCCCCACTACCTGGAAATCAAACCATTGATGAGTATTGATTTGAAGTATTTTATTCAAGGAAAAATTGGGAATCTCTTTATGATGGGATCATGATCATTCTAAATTAAAAATCCCTAAGTAAAAATATTAAGTTTTAATCAGATGCTTTCCAATGAATGAACACTCATTGAATCCTAGATCGATAAGGGGAAGGGTTGTCAGTGGCAGGGGACTCCTATCTATCGTGGTGAATTGCGACAAATATAAACGGTTATATTCAGACGTTGAATCATTGGGTCTAACTTAACCGAGTCATCATAATAAGGTGAATATAAACGGTTATATTCAACTATTATGAACTTAGAAGCATAGAGTTTGGTTAAAAATCTATTAGATAGATAAGATCAATTGTTGTTCACCAAATTAGCCAAGAATTATATATGATATAATTGACAACTATTGTCTACCTAAATAATTATGTTTTAAGGATACCAGTGGTTGACTTAGGACATGACGAAATATGGATCTTGGCTCACTAGAAAGATTTATGGGATATACTTTCTGAATTAATAGTTAGGGCTATTAATTTGATAAAAAAATAGTGGGAGATATATTATGAATATATCATAATCATATGAATATAAAATTTTAACTCAGACAATCTAATGTTTATTTTGCGCTTTTATTATTGTAGATACAGAGTAATGGCAAACAACACAAATACACTATCCGTACGTTCAGTCCTTGAAAAGGACAAGCTGACAGGAGGAAACAACTTCCTAGACTGGCAGAGGAATTTGAGGATTGTCCTCAGGCAGGAGCGCAAGCTTCATGTCATTGATATTCCTCCTCCAGGCCCCCTTCTTAAGGGTGCTACTGCTGATGAACGAGCAGCACGCATAAGGGATGAGAATGATGCAAATGATGTTGCATGTCTTATGTTGGCAACTATGAGTGCTGAGCTTCAAAGACAGCATGTGCATATGGATGCATATACTATCAATGAGCACTTGCAAAACATGTTTGTAAGCCAAACTCGTCAAGAAAGGTTCAACACGAGTAAGTCACTTTTTAATTGCAAACAAGGGGCAAGTGAACCAGTTGGCCCACATGTTCTGAAGATGATTGGTTACATTGAGAACCTTGAAACTTTGGGTTTCCCGATTGGTCCAGAAACTGGTATTGACCTAATCATGAATTCTTTGAACAACAAATTCACTCAGTTTGTTGTGAACTACAATATGAATGAATTTGACAAAACACCTGCTGAATTGTTGCATATGTTGAGAACATATGAGACCAACATGAAGACAGCTGAACCTGCTCCCATACTGATGGTAAATGAAGGTAAGGCCAAAGGGAAGGGCAAGTGGAAGGGTAAGAAGAAGATTGGATCTGATTCTACACCCAAGCCAAAGTCAGGTCCCAAACAGGCTTTAAATCCTAAAGGTGGTGTGGCCAAGGGTGAATGTCACTACTGTAAGAAAGATGGTCACTGGAAGAGAAACTGCCCAATTTACTTGGAGGATCTGAAGAAAAAGAAAGTAGTTCAGATTTCTGGATCAGGTATTTATGTTATAGAAGTTAATTTGTCTATTTCTACATCTTGGGTATTTGATACTGGATGTGCTTCTCACATTTGTATAAATGTGCAGGGCCTGCAGAGAAGTAGAACTTTGGCTAAGGGAGAAGTGGACCTAAGAGTAGGCAATGGAGCAAAAGTTGATGCTTTAGCTGTAGGGACTTATTATTTATCTATGCCCTCTGGGCTTGTTTTAGAACTAGAAGACTGTTTTTATGTGCCTGCGATTCGCAGAAACATTATTTCTGTTTCTTATTTAGATAAGAAAGGTTTTTCGTTTACAATAAAGAACAACAATTGCTCTTTTGCTTTGAATGATTTAACCTATGGTGTTGCGCGTTTATTTAATGGTTTATATGTTCTTGATTTAGATAATCCTGTCTGTAATATAGAAAACAAATGACTTAAAATGAATGACTCAAATCAAACATACCTCTGGCATTGTCGTCTAGGCCACATAAATGAGAAACGCATATCCAAATTACGTAAGGATGGATACTTGGATAAGTTTGATTTTGAATCATACCAAGAATGCGAATCTTGTTTTCTTGGTAAGATGACTAAAGCCCCTTTCACTGGTAAGGGTCAAAGGGCCACTAAACGTCTGGATCTAATACATAGTGATGTATGTGGCCCAATGCGTGTAATGGCTAGAGGAGGCTACTACTACTTCATAACATTTACTGATGATTTCAGTAGATATTGATATGTATATCTTATGAAGAACAAATCCGATTTTTTTGAAAAATTTAAAGAATACAAGGTTGAAGTAGAGAAGCAAATTGACGGAGATACAAGTATTAAGATCTTACGATCCGATCGTGGGGGTGAATACTTAAGCATCCGAATTTAGAGAGTATTTGAAAGAGTGTGGTATTGTATCACAACTCACTCCTCCAGGAACACCTCAATGGAATGGAGTTTCAGAGAGGAGAAATTGCACCTTGTTGGACATGGTGCGATCGATGATGAGTCATGCAGATCTTCCAATTAGTTTCTGGGGTTACGGTCTAGAAACAACGGCTTTCACACTTAACTGTGTTCCTACTAAGAAGGTTCAAAAGACTCCATATGAGATATGGAAGGAGAAACGGTCAGGCATGAAGTTTATGAAAGTTTGGGAATGTAAGGCGTTTGTGAAACGTCAAGAATCTGACAAGCTTGGACCTAAATCTGAAGAGTGCATTTTTGTAGGATACCCTAATGAAACAAAGGCGTATTATTTTTATAGTCCTTCTGAGCAGAAAGTGTTTATTGCTCGAGATGCTGTCTTCATGGAAAGAGATTTTGTTTCCAAAAGAAACAGTGGGAGAACTATAGATCTCGATGAAGATCGAGAACCGCAAAATAACATTGAACCTGAAGTGGAACAAGAGCAGAATAATGATAATGCTCAACAAATACAGGTTGTTCGTAGATCTGGTAGATTTCGCCATGAGCCAGAGAGATATGGATTTCTTATGACTCAGTGTGGTGATTTGATGCTCATAGATGAAGATGAGCCTCTCACATACCAAGATGCTATGAACAGTCCAAACTCCAAGAGATGGCTTGAAGCCATGAAATCCGAGATAGATTCCATGTACGAAAACCAAGTATGGACTTTGGTTGATCCACCTGAAGGGGTAAAACCCATAGGGTGCAAATGGATTTTTAAGAAGAAAAAGGGCATGGATGGAAATGTTCATACCTATAAAGCTAGGCTGGTTGTAAAAGGTTTCAAACAAATTCATGGTATTGACTATGATGAAACTTTCTCACCAGTGGCTATGGTCAAGTCTATAAGGATTTTACTTACCATTACAGCATTCCATGATTATGAAATCTGGAAAATGGATGTCAAAACAACCTTTCTTAATGGAAGCCTTGAAGAGGATGTGTACATGACACAACCTGAGGTTTTGTCGATCCAAGGAATGTTGGTAAGGTATGTAAATTGCGTCAATCCATTTATGGATTGAAGCAATCCTCTAGGAGATGGAATATCCGTTTTGATGAAATAGTCACAGAGTATGGCTTTGTTCAAAACGAAGATGAACCGTGTGTTTACAAGAAGGTTAGTGGGAGCTATGTGACATCCATTGTACTATATATTGATGATATACTACTATGGGGAATAACATACCTTCTCTAAAGGCTGTTAAGACTTGGTTAGGGAGCAATTTCTCCAAATCTGTATTTATTATGACCTTAATTACTGCGATATTTTGTTAGCATAATAAATGTCCTTAGAATCATTATACACATTGTATAGTTTAAGTACATGACTTGAACTTGAGATTATATAATATATCATATTCTTAAAGGTCCCTAGTCGAGTATTATTATATAGGACAATAATAATACATAGATAGACTAGTATGTTGTTTGACAAGATAACCACATCTCATTGGTTATAAGTATGGGGATACTAAAGTCAATACATAGGTACATGTGAGAGTACATGGTACTGGACAGACCCACAGTGAGATTCTTCATGTTTAATAAAATCATAAGAAAGACTCACAGTGATAATGGTGTAACGATCCTTTGACTTGAAATTATTATATTTCTATACGAGGACTAATATACTTTGACTACATTAAAAGTTACTTTTGATCGGGTGATGATAAAAGCGGACATCGGGTATATCATGAGTCGTATGAGAAATATGAATGATAGATAAAGGATTTAACCCTCCTATAATTAGGAGAGATATTATTGGCCTCTTGATTTAGTGAGACTATAAAAGCATGGCCATGCTCAAGGAATGATTTGTCTTGATAGTCTACTCATGGATCAAGTAAACCCGGATTAAATGTTGAAGAGGATGACTAAATACATGCCTCGAGTTTAATCTATAATATGTATGGTTAAAGGGATTATATTACATGAAAAATATTAATCACGAAAGGTTTTATCTAATCACGATTTAATTATTGTTTAATTGGGTAACAATGATGTATTACTAGATACCGCTCATTGTTTATAATTTTATTAGAGAATAAAATTATTGCCAATTAAATAATAGCCTATAGGGTCGCACAAATAGAGCACTTAATGGAATAGTTAATTTAAATTATGGATTTAAATTAATTGATGATTATTTGAATTTTATTATAATTAAGTAAGACTTAATTGAGATAATATAAATTCGAATTAAAAGGAATGTTTTTGCCCATAATAATTAAGTATGACTTAGTTATTAATTAAATAAAAGAAATTCGTTTTTTATTATTTAATCCAATACCTACTAGGGTTGGGCTTTGCTGTTATGGGCCTTTTTAATCAGCTATTATAAGTAGATAATGATAGGTTAAAGAGGGGGTACGTTTTGGAGAAAACCCTAGCAGCAAAAAGAGGCAGAGGCAATTCGGATCGTCAAGAAGGAGGCTAGTACATCCATTCCGTAGTCAAGTTCGTGAGACGTTCTTGGAGGTGCTCGTGTGGATACTACAGAGGTGTTTCTCCGAGAGGTAGACAGAAAGCTTGATAGCTAGGATCTCCGTTGAGTTCGTGAAAGTTAAGCTCTTGAAAGGTATGATTCGTTATCTCCATAATCTGCCCATAATTATACATGGATCCTGTTTTTGGGTTTCGAATTTTTTTTTATTTTATTTACGCTTATCCGCTGCGTTTTATGCCTCGGAACCCAACAGGTATCACATTGTAAACAAGAAGATTGACTTTCAATTCAGGGAAAGAATCAGAGTGTAGAATACCAAAGGTGCAAATATTACAAGTAATAGTCTTCTATTATACAAGGCATAAAGGTTCGTCTGATAAACAATCCCATATCAAGGATCAGTATGTGGTAGATATGTATTTGTGGAGTAGTATCAGATATGTGTGGTTCGTATCAAAGAATTCAACAATCAATGGTTTCCAAGAAATCAGGCTCGCGACTCAAGATCAATAAGAATTCGGGTTTAGGGTTAAGTACTTCAAAGTACTTTCAATATAGAAAGGGAACTACTGGGAATAATTGTAACATAACGAAAAGAGTTCAAAAGCATTCGCGAGTATACTACAAGAATGTTCAGGGACACTTTCCTTATCAATTTGCTTTCACTTTACTAACACTTGTCAATTGGTTCCCACTCATAGACCACTTGCTTTCCATTTCTACATCTCACTTCCTCTGTTAGACATCACATATACTCATCAACACTACTTCTCATCTCATTCTACTCGATACAAACTTTTATCTACCCTTCGTTTTACCTAAATCCGGCGTACGGATTGACACTTATAGCAAAAATAGTCAAACAATGCACATACAATTATATTATACAGCACTCAGATCACATATAACACATATCACGTAAGATATTCAATCCAAATAATTTTTCAAAGAAGATTCGGGGTCAAAATGATTTTCTAGGTATTTAATACGAATTTGAAATATTTTTCGGAATTAAAATTGGACTTCGTATCATTTTATAATTAAATAATAGGGTTCGAATACCCGAATCTGACTTTAAAATAATTTTATAATAATATCGAGTCTTGAAAATAATAAATAATAATATTTTAAAGCTCGAAATTATTTTTCGGAATCTTTAAATCAATTTTAAATAATTAAATGTAATTAAATAATTAATTAAAATTAATTAATAACTAATTAAATTAATTAATCAATTAAAATTAAAATTATTTAACTAATTAAATAATTAATTATCAACTAAAATTAATTAATTAAATAATTATTATTTATTTTAAAATAAAAATAATTTCCAGAATTGAAAATATTGATTTTTGGATTTTTAAATAAATAAAAACATTTTCTGAAAATAATTTGTAAAAAGAGAATATAATTCTTGTAAATTATTAAAACAGGAGTCTGATTTTGCAAAAACACGGAAACTTTGAGCGCTAAACTGCAAAAATAGCATATCAGAAATTTTCTTCAACATAATGAATCAAAACCAGATCAAACTCCGGGTCAAAATTGACTCGAATGGGTCACCTGGGTTTTGAAGAACACGGCGGCCGGAAAATAATCCGGCGAGGCTAATTCAGGTAAATACGGAACCGTTTGATTGGATTCTATGTTCCAATCGATCCCTCAACACAGCAGCAACTCAGGGACGGGTTTAGTTCGAGTTTACAACCCCTGGACAGTGTTTTCCGGCGGAAACAAACAAAATTCCGGCGAGCTCGATTAAAAACTGGCGAGCTCAATTACGGATTATCCAGGAACCGTTTCTTACATAAATATACATGAATCGATTTCAAATCAAGCAAGGAACATATAAGAATCATCCAAATCGACTAATAACCCCTAATGAAGAAACGCCTAATTTTCAATTAAGAACATTCAAGAACATAAACCCTAGTTCTTCAATCAGAGAATCAAACATCATTTTAAGCATGTTATTGAACTCTATTTTGATATATGATATACCAAATTGACCATGAAGAAAAGAGCTACACGATTATGCCATCAAATCATATAAAAAACATCAAGAACAAAAATTTCTAATTTAATCCATAAATAATTCGAATTAAAATAAATAAATCAGAAAAATACCTTGATGTTTGCACAAAAGCAGATGATTGATTCAGAAAGAGGTTTTCAAGGGCTTCGTTTTGATATATTGCACGCCCGAATCGGAGTTCGATAACACCTTCGTTTGTGCGATTGATTTTCAACAATACAGTATTTTAATAAGGTTTTCTATGGTTTTCAGGGTTTGTACTGTCTGATTATGATTTTACGCGTGAAAATGAAATAAAAAGGGCTATTTATATTTACGGAATATTAGTACATTCTGGATCGTGTTGGATCGATAAATACATTCGTTTTGGATAAACATTATCCTTTCTGGATAAACACTATCCTATTTTGGATAAGCACTATCCTATTTTGGATAAGCACTATCCTGTTTTGGATAAGCACTATCCTGTTTTGGAAAAATATCTTAATTATCTATGTTTTATTCTGGACATAATAAAATTAACATACCTAGGCTTTACCACATATAAACATCCACATAGCCACACCAATCATCAAATAATTCACCAAAAATCACATAAAATCACATAAAAATTATTAATTGATAAAAATAATTACACGTCATGTCCCGGATATTACATCCTCCCCCTTTAAAAGGATTCTGTTCTCAGAATCTCCTAAGTAAACAACTGAGGGTACTTTTCTCGCATATCACTTTCTAACTCCCAGGTTGATTCTTCAACCTTTGGGTTTCTCCACAATACTCTTACTAAATTCACAACTTTATTTCTCAATACCTTCTCTCTCTAATCTAGAATCTCTATTGGATTCTCTACATATGATAAATCTGCCTGAAGTTCTATCAGCTCATACTCAATTACATGCCTAGAGTCTGGATTATACTTCTTAAGCATCGATACTTGAAAAACATTATGAATGTGTTTCATGTGCGGGGGTAACGCCAATTCGTATGCTACCTTGCCGACACGTTTCAAAACTTCAAAAGGTCCAACATATCTAGGACTCAACTTCCCTTTCTTTCCGAATCTCGATAATCCTTTCCATGGTGACACATTCAGTTACACTAGATTTCCTTTTTCAAATTCCATATCCTTTCTGGATTGGTCAGCATATTTCCTTTGACGATCTTGTGTTACAATTAGTCTTCTCTAAATAACCTCAACAACTTCCTTGGTTTGCTATACCAACTCGGGTCCAAGTATTTTACGTTCTCCGACTTCGTCCCAATATAACAGTGATCGACATTTGCGTCCATAAAGAGCTTCATAGGGAGGCATTCCAATACTGGCATGATAACTATTATTGTAAGCAAACTCCACTAAGGGCAAATGCTCATCCCAATTGCCTTTGAAATCAATGGCGCACACACACATAACATATCTTCGATTGTTTGGATTGTTCTCTCGCTTTGGCCGTCCGTCTGTGGATGATAAACCGTGCTCATATTTAAATTAGTTCCCAAACATTTTTGGAAACTTTTCCAAAATCTTGAATTGAATCGTGAATTTTGATCAGACACGATAGACACTGGGACTTCATGACGCATTACTATTTCCTTCAAATACATGTGAACCAACTTATCTAGTGAAAATCTTTCATTGATAGGCAAGAAATGCGCTGCTTTGGTTAGTCTGTCCACTATAACCCAAATAGCATCATGGTTCACTTTCGTCCTTGGTAAGCCAACTATAAAATCCATAGCAATGTGCTCCCACTTCCACTCCAGAATCTCTAGTGGCTGTAATAATCCATTTGGTCTCTGGTGCTCCGCCTTAACTCTCTGACACGTGTAACATTTGTTAACCCATTCCGCAATTTCTCTATTCATGTCTGGCCACCAATGATTCTCTTTTAAATCCCTGTACATCTTGGTTTCCCGGATGAATGGAATATCTTGAGTTGTGAGCTTCTTGTAGAATTTCATTCTTCAATTCTGCCACTGGTGGTATCCAAATTTTGGATGAAAATTTAAGAATACCCTGATCGTCCTTCTGAGTGCATAATTCTTCTCCAACCAACTGATTGATATCCTGTTCCATTATTTCCTCTTGGCACTTTCTTATCTTCTCTAACAATTCTGGTTGAAAAGTCATATTGTACATCTGTGCTTCATCAGGTTTGCAAATTCTGACTTCCAAGTCCAATTTCTGAAATTCCTTATATAATTCTTCAGGTATCATCAACATGTTCAGTCTTTCTATTCTGCTTAATGCATCTGCCACCACATTCGCTTTTTATGGATGATAGTTAATCGTGCAGTCATAGTCCTTGATGAACTCCAACCATCTCCTCTGTCTCATGTTAAGCTTCCTTTTGCGTGAATATGCACTTCAAGCTCTTATGATCCGTATAGATCTCGCATCTTTCTCCATATAAGTAATGTCTCCAAATCTTCAAGGCGAATACTATCGCTGCTAGTTCCAAGTCATGAGTAGGATAATTCTGCTCATGAGGTTTCAGTTGTCTAGACGCATACGCAATGACTTTATCATGCTGCATCAAAACACAACCTAGTCCCTTATGAGAAGCATCACTATAGATTACGAAATTTCCTTGATCATCTGGAAGTGACAAAACATGTGCCGTGATAAGCCTCTTCTTCAATTCTTGAAAATTTTCTTCGCACTTCTCATTCCATATAAACTTCTCATTTTTCCTGGTAAGCTTCGTCAAAGGCGTCGCAATCTTCGAGAAATCTTGAAAAAATCGTCGATAATATCCTGCCAGTCCTAAGAAACTTCTCACCTCTGTTGGTGTTTTTGGTCTTTCCCAATTCATAACAGCTTCAATCTTTGCTGGATCGACTTTGATCCCTTCATAACTTACCACGTGTCCTAAGAATTGAACTTCTTGTAAACAAAATTCACAATTCGAAAACTTTACATATAACTTCTTCCTTCTCAAAATTTCCAAAGCTGTCCTTAGATGCTCCGCGTGGTCTTCCATTGACTTTGAGTAAATCAAAATATCATCAATAAACACAATGACAAACTTGTCTAGATATTCCTTGAAAATTCTGTTCATCAAGTCCATAAATGCAGCTAGGGCATTGGTCAATCCAAAAGACATCACTAAGAATTCATAATGACCGTACCTTGTTCTGAAAGCTATCTTTAGTATATCTTCAGGTTTGATCTTCAATTGGTGATATCTGGATCTCAAATCAATCTTAGAGAATTACTTAGCTCCTTTCAGTTGATCAAACAAATCATCGATTCGTTGGATACTTTTTCTTGATTATAAGCTTATTGAATTCCCGATAATCGATGCATAGTCTCATGCTTCCGTCTTTCTTTTTAACAAATAGTATCGATGCATCCCATGGGGATACACTGGGTCTAATCACTGCTTTTTCCAATAATTCTTGCAATTGCTTTGCCAATTCCTTCATTTCCACTAGCGTCATTCTGTATGGTGCCTTAGATAATGGTTCCATTCCAGGTGCCAAGTCGATTGCAAATTCGATCTCTCTATCTGGAGGAAGTCCTGGTAATTCGTCTGGAAATACGTCTGGAAATTCATTTACCACAGGAATGTCTTCCAGCTTTGCTGGCTCCTGACTTCTATCTATCACATAAGCAATGAAATGCTCCTATCCTTGCCGTAGTAACTTCTTATCTTGGATCATCTTCAAGAACTTCTTCGCTTGTCTCTGGCCTCTAAACGTCACCACTTTCTCGTCTGGCGTCTTCAATATTACTTTCTTATTACGATAGTCAATCTGAGTATCGTGCTTAGATAGCCAATCCATTCCTAAAATAACTTCAAACTCTCCTAACTTAAATGGTATCAAGTCAGCATCAAACTTATGGCCAGTAATCTCAATCTCACAGCCCTTACACACTTGGTTAATAGATACACACTCCTGATTTGCTAATTCTACCATCATAAGCTCACTTAACAATTCAACTGGACAATTCAACTTATCAACAAAACCTTGAGAAATAAATGATCGAGTTTCTCCCGAATCTACTAGCACTTTAGCATATAAGGAGTTCACATTAAGCGTACATGCCATAACATCAGTATCCATGATAACATCCTTCACGAACATGTCATAAACTCTAGCTCTGGGAGGTTCATTCACTGTTGGAGTAGGTCCCATGATACACAATGTGTTGTTGACTGAAATTGGTGCCTTGCAATCCCTTGCAATATGACCTGGCTTCTCGCACTTGAAACAAGTAAATCCAATTGCTAGAACCTTGCCTGCGTGATTCTTGGTAGGCTGGTCCTTGTTGACTAGCTCTCTGGCCGGCTGATTATGGCACTCCCTTGAATAATGCCCCTTCTGGTTGCATCTGTAGCAGACAACACTCAACTTGTTGTAAACTCCACCATGTTTCTTTCCACAGACTTGACAGTCTGGTATAACTAGCCTCTGCTGGATGGGCTGGTTCCCTGGGTGGTTACCTTGGCCTCCGTTTCCTGTATTCTGTCGGTTAAAATTTCTTCCGGGATGGAACTTGCCCTTCCTCTGATTAAAATTTGGAAACTTCCCTGCTTGGAACTGTCCTTCACTCCCCTCAAACTTCCTCTTCTTACCTTCATTCCCCTTCTGAGAGATTTCGCTCTCCGTCTCCGCAACATAGCCTTCTGCACGACTTCCGCATACGTATCCAACTCAAATATGGCCACCTTCCCTCAGATCCATGGCTTGAGTCCTTGATGAAACCTTTTAGCCTTCTTCCTATCAGTGTCCATATACGATGGCACAAACCTAGACAACTCCTCAAACTTACTTTCATAATCCACCACTGACATATTCCTCTACTTTAGCTCCAGAAATTTGAACTCCATTTGATCCTTAACAAACTAGGGGAAATACTTATCTAAAAACAGCTCCTTGAATCTATCCCACGTAACATCATCCGTACCTTTCAACACCTTAACAGTTTCCCACTAGTAGGTGGCTTCATTCTTCAGGTGGTAACTTGCAAATTCAGTCTTTTGCTCATCTCTCACATTGACTAAGGCAAATGCCTTCTCAATTTCCTTCAACCAGACTCTTGCCTCAATAGGATCTACAGAACCCTTAAACTCTGGTGGATTCACCGCCTGAAAGGTCTTAACGGTTACCTGAGGGTTGGTCTACCTTTGCTGTTGTTGAGTCAGGTGAACTATTTGTTGAGCCAAGATCTGAAAAATTGAGGCTACAGTTGGGTCTACGGGACCTGGGTTGACATTCTGGTTGTTGCTATCTTGGGTGTTGTTATTGTTGTTGTTATTGGTTTCTTCATTCTGGTTGGTGGAACGGGTATTTCTTCGGGTAGAGATTTTCTGTAAAGAATCAAACAATTTATTTAGACTTTAAAATATAATCCTTTTTGTGAAAAGATTATGTAAAATAGAAATATCTCTTTTTGAAAACATTTTCAATAGTTGAACTAAGTAAATTGCATGCTTCTTTACATAAGGTAAACAGTTAAGGGGAATAGGGTACATGTTATCACAAGAGTTTTATAACTGGTGCAGTAAGATAAAACATGTATGGTAAAGTAAATGATAATACTGGAAAGGAAAGATACTGATATATATCAAAGTTTGGTGGTACAAGCGCAAAACATTTTATTAAAGGCAAAGGTACAATAGGCCTATTCCTTATTCAGCAGGTCTAGTTTATTCGCACTCCTACCAAAAGGCCAATAATACACACTATACACTATTATACATATATCAGTTATCACATCATTCCAGTCGTTTAGCGTTATGGAAACTCTGGTCCACCAAGTCTTTCAAAATCCTCCAATGCTTTTCTAGCCCACCCCATAAGAACATCTGGGGCTGCATACTCACACATAGCTCCATGAAGTGTAGCCTCAAGTATTTTACGAGTCACCTGAATCTCATTCCGAAGCTCTTTTACTTTCCTGTCAACATCTATAGTTCATATGATATGCCGTAATTCCTGAATCTGGGCCCATAAGGACACTCGTTCTAATAGAAGAGCCTCATACTTATAGTAGGGAACAGGGTGTGGAGTAAACTGAAAAGATGCACTCGCCACCGAAAGTCTGGTAGAGACAGAATCAACAGGTGGAGGTCCTCGAGTAGGTGGTCTCACGCTAAGAAGTGGAATAGCTTGTAATGGTGCAACCGTCGCAACTGGTACTATAGCTGACACCGGTGGAAGAGCAGGGCGTGGATCAGCTGATGGTCCTCCAACTGACGGCTTCGAGTGCTCAGATGATATCGAAATAAAGGAATCTGCCATCGCCGCTAACTGAAAATTATGCTTCTAGATAAGAATCTCTAATCTCACCAGGAATCATACTAAAACCTACTATTTAGCCGGACTCAACCTCTCAACGTTCTATTTCTTTATTTCCTAATACTAATCTTAACCCTCTACCCATTCCCGACAATTTTGGCTTGTGGCAGTTACTTTAAACCTTAGCTCTGATGCCAAACCTGTGACACCCTCCAAACCCGGGTCAGAAGTTTGGGGTCCACAACGCACACACATCATATTTAAACCTGTTAATAAATATAATAATATATGTAATGACCCTACTTTCCATTATCAAGGATCGCAACAGTTTAAAGTATGTCCACAAGCCACAATCTTATTTATTACAAACGTACGAAATCCCAAATTTATTTATCTTACATCTGATGCCAAACTTTATTACAAACTTTTAGCACACACTAAGTCACACAACTTCCGCTAGCTTATTCCACTTCAACCTGTAAACCTAGCTGGCACACTCGTCTGTGGATCCTCATCATTACCAGTTTCCTTCTTAAATGAAAAAGAACATCAACAGATTCGCAAAAGTGAGCTAACTAGCTCAGTAAGTCATAATGACGACACTGAGATTAAATAATGATCAATTGAAATAATATAGGGAATCTAGTTTCCTGATAAGCAATGATTAGAATTGGATATTCACTTTTATTTTAAAAACCAAGGTTAGGCTGCTGATCAGTCATGCACTAACCCCGAGCAAGGCTCCCAGCTTTGCTCTATATACTAGATCCAAGGCACACATTGGCCTATTATGACCAAGAATCTGGTCCGACCACGAATCTGGTCCATATTTAAAAACAATCCAATTCTATAATAATAACATGACAAACAATGTAATTCAATAAACTGAATCATAAACAACATTATCTTGAAGCATAAGATGATTCACAATACCATGAAGGTATAACAAGGTAAACAAGAAGATTGACTTTTAATTCAGGGAAAGAATCAGAGTTTAGAAGACCAAAGGTGCAAAGGTTACAAGGAATGGTATTCTGTTATACAAGGCATAAAGGTTCGTCTGATAAACAATCTTATATCAAGGATCAGTATGTGGTAGATATGTATTTATGGAGTAGTATCGGATATGTGTGGTTCATATCCAAGAATTCAACAATCAATGGTTTCCAAAAAATCAGGCTCACGACTCAAGATCAATAAGAATTAGGGTTTAGGGTTAGGTACTTCAAAGTACTTGCAATTTAGAATGGGAACTACTGGGAATAATTGTAACATAAAGAAAAGAGTTCAAAAGCATTCGCGAGTATACTACAAGAAAGTTTAGGGACACTTGCCTTATCAATTTGTTTCACTTTACTAACACTTGTCAATTGGTTCCCACTCACTTACCACTTGCTTTCCTTTTCTACGTCTCGCTTCCTCTGTTAGACATCACATATACTCATCAAGACTACTTCTCATCTCATTCTACTCGATACAAGCTTCTATCTACCCTTCGTTTTACCTAAATCCGGCGTACGTATTGAAACTTATAGCAAAAACTGTCAAACAATGCACATACAATCATATTATACTGCAATCAAATCACATATATCACATAGCACGTAAGATATTGAATCCAAATAAATTTTCAAAGAAGATTCGGGGTCAAAATGATTTTCCAAGTATTTAATACGAATTTTTAAACATTTTTCGAAATTAAAATTGGACTCCGAATCATTTTATAATTAAATAATAGGGTTCGAATACCCGAATCTGACTTTATAATAATTTTATAATAATTATCGAGCCTTGAAAAAAATAAATAATAATATTTTAAAGCTCGAAATTATTTTTCGGAATCTTTAAATCAATTTTATATATTAAATCTAATTAAATAATTAATTAAAATTAATTAATAACTAATTAAAATAATTAATCAATTAATATGTAAATTAAATAATTAATTATCAACTAAAATTAATTAATTAAATAATTAAGATTTATTTCAGAAAAAAAAGTTTCAGAATTGAAAATATTGAATTTTGGATTTTTAAATAAATAAAAATATTTTCTGAAAATAATTTGTAAAAAGAGAATATAATTCTTGTAAATTATTAAAACAGGAGTTTGATTTTGCAAAAACACGGAAACCTTGAGGACTAAACTGCAAAAAACAGCATTTCAGAAATTTTCTGCAACAAAATGAATCAAAACCGGGTCAAACCCCGGGTCAAAATTGACCCGAATGGGTCACCTGGGTTTTGAAGAACACGGCGGCCGGAAAATAATCCGGCGAGTCTAATTCAGGTAAATACGGAACCGTTTGATTCGATTCTATTTTCCAATCGATCCCTCAACACAGCAGCAACTCAGGGACGGGTTTAGTTCGGGTTTACAACCCCTGGACAATATTTTCCGGCGGAAACAAACAAAATTCCGGCGAGCTCGATTAAAAACTGGCGAGCTCAATCACGGGTTATCCATGAATCGTTTGTTGCATAAATATACATGAATCAATTCCAAATCAAGCAAGAAACATAGTACAATCATCCGAATCGACTAATAACTCCTAATGAAGAAACGCCTAATTTTCAATCAAGAACATTCAAGAACATAAACCCTAGTTCTTTAATCAGAGAATCAAACATCATTTTAAGCATGTTATTGAACTCTATTTTTGACATATGATATACCAAATTGACCAGGAAGAAAAGATCTACACGATTATGCCATTAAATCATATCAAAAACATCAAAAACAAAAATTCCTAATTTAATCCATTAATAATTCGAATTAAAATAATTAAATCAGAAAAATACCTTGATTTTTGCACAAAAATAGATGATTGATTTAGAAAGAGGTTTTCAAGGGCTTCATTTTGATATATTGCACGCCCGAATCGGAGTTCGATAACGCCTTCGTTTGTGCGATTGATTTTCAAGAATACAGTGTATTAATAAGGTTTTCTCTGGTTTTCAGGGGTTTGTACTGTCTGATTATGATTTTATGTGTGAAAATGAAATATGTTAGATATATTTGTGATGTCATGTCTAATATGATTTGTGTTTAGTTTTCAGATCTTACTTAACATGACAAATCAGTACTTAACTGGAAATCAGTACTTATACTGAAGTCAGGACTTAAGATATCAGAACTTAAGTTATCAGGAGATATTTATCAGGAGATAATATCAGGACTTAAGGAGACGTTCAAAAAAGGAAGGTGGCTGATTGAAAGGAAAGAAGATCAAGACAAACATAAGAAGAGATATACATGGAGAAGAATTTTATAAGTAATAGAATACTTGGAAGAAAAGATAACTGATTGATATATATTAGGAAGCAGAATTGTATTCGATATCAATTAGAAGATTATCTTGTAATTGTGTAGTATATAAACACATGCATAGGGTTTACACTATATGTGTTATCATAATCGAAGTTTATTATTTATTGTAACCCTAGCAGCTCTCGTGATAATTTGTTCATCACTGAGAGAGAACAGTTCTTTGTAACAGAGTTTATTGTGTTGAATAAAATCTATTTTCTGTTACTTGAGTTCTTATATTCGATTTGATTGTAGTAAACACTGTATTCAACCCCCTTCTACAGTGTGTTTGTGACCTAACAAGTGGTATCAGAGCAATCTGTTAACATACATACAATTAAGATCCAAAAACAATCATGTCTGAAGAAGTACAAACTCCAACCAAGCCCACCAAAACTGAAGAAACTCCAAAGACTCAAATCCATAATCGATATGAGACTATTAGGGTTCCCATACTGAAACCTTCTGAGTATCCCATATGGAAGGTGAGGATGTCTATATTTCTGGAAGCTACAGATCCAGAATACCTTGACAGAATTAATGAAAGACAACACAAGCCAACCAAGCTCTCTGTTATAGTTACAAATCAGCCAACACAGACTGTACCAAAGGAGAAAAGTGAATATACAGCTGAAGATATCTCATCTATTGCAAAGGATGCAAAGGTAAGACATTTGCTGCACAGTGCCATTGATAATGTAATGTCAAACAGGGTAATTAACTGCAAGACTGCAAAGGAGATATGGGATGCCTTGGAGACAAGATTCCAGGGAACTGATTCAATTAAGAAGAACAGGAGGACTATACTCACTCAAGAGTATGAGCACTTTGACTCAAAACCTGATAAGTCATTGACTGGTTTATATAATAGATATGTCAAACTCTTGAATGATCTGTCACTGGTGGATAAGGAATATGATATTGAAGATACTAATCTCAAATTCCTTTTAGCTCTTCCTGAAAGTTGGGATTTGAAGGCCACAACTATAAGAGACAACTATGCTCTTGATGAAACTACTCTTGATGAAATTTATGGTATGCTCAAGACTCATGAACTTGAGATGGATCAAAGAAGCAAGAGTCATGGGAGAAAATCAAGGACAGTTGCTCTTAAGGCTGAGGAGGAATCCCCTAAAGTGGCTGTCTCAAAGAATGGCAAAGGAAAGGCTCTCATCACAAAGTCGAATACTGAGTCATCAAGTCCTGATAGTGATGATGATTTAGAAACTGAAAGTCTATCTGAGATGGACCCTGATGAAGAGATGATGAAGCTGTGTGCTCTTATGGTGAAAGGAATCACAAAGATTTCATACAGGAAATTCAGAAGGGGAAAGGAGTTTTCCAGAAAAGGTGCAAGTTCTGATAAGAAAGGTTTCAGAAAATCTGAAGGCAAAGGAGGAAAGTCTGACAGAGGAGTTTACTCAAATGTTTAATGCTACGACTGTGGTGAGAAAGGCCACATATCTCCTGATTGCAAGAAAGTGAAGAGTGACAAAGGCAAGGCACTTATCACAAAGAAGAAAAGCTGGACAGGCACTTTAGATTCTGAAAGTAAGGTGAACTATGCCTTAGTGGCAAATGTTGATAGCAGTTCTGAAGCTGCTGAGTTAAAGGTACCTCAAACAACTTATGCTTTTCATACTGATGATATTATTGAGTTGAGAAGATATCTTAAAACCATGTTCATTAGTTATAGAGATCAAACTTTAACATATAAAAGATTAATTTCTGAAAATCTTGCATATAAAAAGAGGAATGATTATTTAGAAAAAGAGTTAGTTATGTTCCATCAAACTCAGAAAGATAGAGATGATGCTTTCTATGTTAGAGATGAAGTGCTTAAAATGAATGAATCTCTAAAAACTGAGTTAGAAAAGGAAAGAGAGATTATCAGGACTTGGACTAACTCTGACAGAACAACTCAGAATTTGTTAAGTAGTGGAAACTGGAAAGAGGGCTTAGGTTATGGAGATGATAAGAATGATAAAGGAACTGTAGAAATTGAGCCTATAATTGTTAAACAAAAGCCAAAGGTCAATCCTGTTAAGTTTGTAGCTGTAAAGTCTGATATTGATAAATCAGAAGTTAAAGAGAAATTAACTTCTGACAAACCAAAACAGGATAAGCCAACTGAAGTTAACATAGGCTTAATGACAAAGAAGCAGCTTAAGCATAAGCTGAAAGATGTTAAGAATATAAACAAGGTAAAGCCACCTAGGAAAATATGAATGGAAAGGAAGGTGTGAATAAAAGCAATGATTATAAGCCTGTTCCTAATGCTTCTAGAAAGAAATGTTATAACTGTGGAAATTCTAACCATCTGGCTTCTTTTTGCGGGAAAAATAAGAACATAAACTCCTTACCTTCAAAATCAGGAGTTAAGAGTCAGTCTGTTAGATATAGGCCACAAAATCCTTGTTTTCATTGTGGTAGTTTATGGAATTCCATTTATACTTGTAAGGAATATCATAGTTTGTACTATGATTATTATCAAATAAAACCTTCTTTAAAGAAAGTTAGCATTATTCCTTCTAGTGTAAGTTCTGATGCAAAGTCTGATATTGCAAATTCTAATAAAAAAAACTGTTAACATAAATTCTGATGCTAAATCCGCTGCAAATGTTAACAAACTTAATAAGGCCAAAGGATCCAAGAAAGTCCGGGTCCTTAAAACTAATCATTAGTGGTCTTTGTGATTGCAGGGCAACAAGAAAAACATCCTAGTTCTGGACAGTGGATGTTCAGGACTTATGATTGGAAATAAAGCCCTGCTATCAGACTTTGTAGAGAAAGCTGGCCCAGGTGTTTCTTATGGAGATGGCAACATGGGAAAAACTCTGGGATATGGAAATATCAATCTTGGGAATGTCATCATTGAAAAAGTAGCTCTAATCTCAGGACTTAAACATAATTTGCTGAGTGTTAGTCAAATCTGTGATAGAGGTTATCATGTGGATTTCTTTGAAGAACACTGTGAAGTTGTAAGCAAATCTACAGGTAAAGTTGTTCTGAAAGGATACAAGCATGGTAACATTTATGAAGCCAAGTTTTCAACAAGTACTGATGGTTCTGCAATTTGTCTGTTAAGTAGAGCATCAATTGAAGAAAGCTGGAATTGGCACAAGAAACTCTCTCATTTAAATTTCAATAATATAAATGAACTAGTCAAGAAAGATCTTGTGAGAGGACTTCCAAAATCAGTATTTGCTCCTGATGGCCTTTGTGATTTCTGTCAAAAGGCAAAACAAAGAAAATCTTCATTCAAGAGCAAGACTGAAACTTCAATTCTTGAGCCTTATCACCTACTACATGTTGATCTATTTGGTCCAGTAAATGTCATATCTATTGCAAAGAAGAAATATGTTATGGTCATAGTGGATGAGTTCACCAGATACACATGGGTGTATTTCTTGCACACAAAAAGTGAAACTGCATCTATCTTGATTGATCATGTCAAACAACTGTATAAAGTGGTTAAAGACTCTGTGAAAATCACAAGAAGTGATAATGGCACTGAGTTCAAGAATTTGATTATGGAAGAGTTCTGCAAAGACCAACTGAATCAAGCAGGAATTCTCTGCTCCTGGAACTCCACAGCAAAATGGAGTTGTTGAAAGAAAGAATAGAACTCTTATTGAAGCTGCACGAACTATGCTTGATGAAGCAAAGTTACCAACCTATTTTTGGGCTGAAGCTGTGCAGACTGCTTGTTTGACTCAAAATGCAACATTTATTAACAAGCATGGAAAGGCACCATATGAGATGGTGAAGAAAAAGAATCCAAATCTGAAGTATTTTCATGTATTTGGATGCAAGTATTTTGTTCTTAAGACTCATCCTGAACAGCTATCCAAATTTGTTCTAAAAGATGATGAAGGAATTTTTATTGGATATCCACTTTCCACAAAAGCCTTCAGAGTCTACAATTTAAGAACAAGGGTTGTCATGGAATCTATCAATATCTCTTTTGATGATAAGAAGATTACTGGAATTGAAGATTTCAATGATCATGATCAGCTGAGATTTGAGAATGAAGTTTTAAATTCTGAATCTGTAAATCCTAACGGTCTAAATCCTGATACTGCAAACTCTGATTGGTTAAACTCTAATGTTATTGAAACTGTGGTGACTATGCCAAAGGAAAATGCACCTGTGCAGGGGGAGCATATAGAAGATCCAACCACATCTCAAGAAGCATCAGAATCTAGAACATGCTCTTCAAGTTCTGATTCATCAAGTTCTGATGAGCCAAGTTCTGATAATTCTGGAAACTCAAGTTCTCATAATTCTGGAAACTCAAATTCTGAAGGATCCAACTCAGAGAGCATAATTTCAGGGGGAGCATCAGAAAATGTTGATGGAGACAGCATGGATCATGGGGGAGCATCCAGTTCTAGAGATAACCTTCCATCTACAAGGAAGTGGACTAAAGCACATACACTTGACTTGATTATTGGAGATCCTGAAGGAGGTATAAGAACTAGAATAGCAACATCAAATGAATGTCTCTATCACTCTTTTCTTTCTTAGACTGAACCAAAAAAAGTGGAAGAAGCTCTTCAAGATGCTGATTGGATGCAAGCAATGCAGGAGGAGTTAAATGAATTTGAAAGAAATAAAGTCTGGACCCTAGTGCCAAGACCAAAGAACAGATCTGTTGTTGGTATAAAGTGGGTGTTCACAAACAAAACTGATAGTGATGACATAATTACAAGGAATAAAGTAAGGCTGGTTGCAAAAGGATATTCTCAACATGAGGGAATTGATTATGATGAAACATTTGCACCAGTTGCTAGATTGGAAGCCATAAGGATATTTTTGGCTTATGTTGCTCACAAAAAGTTTACAGTCTTTCAAATGGATGTAAAAAGTGCTTTTCTTAATGGAGAATTAGAAAAAGTATATGTTGAACAACCTCCAGGTTTTGTAGATTCAAAATTTCCTATTCATGTCTACAGACTTGATAAAGCACTTTATGGCCTTAAGCAAGCTCCAAGAGCATGGTATGAGACATTAGCTCAGTTTCTTCTGGAAAGTGGATTTGACAGAGAGACTATTGACAAAACATTGTTTTATCTCAACCATGGAAATGACTTACTTTTGGTGTAGATATATGTTGATGATATCATTTTAGGTTCTACAAATGATAGACTTTGTAAAAGGTTTGCCAAGATAATGCAGTCAAGATATCGAATGAGTATGATGGGAGAACTTAGCTATTTTCTGGGCCTTCAAGTCAAGCAGAATGCAGAAGGAACTTTTATTTGTCAATCTAAGTACACCAGATATTTGTTGAAGAAATTTGGAATGCAAGATTGTTCAAGTGCATCCACTCCTATGGCCACTGCAACAAAATTGGATAAGGATACTGGTACATCAGTAGATATTACTGATTACAAAGGTATGATTGGATCACTACTCTATCTAACTGCAAGTAGACCTAATATCATGTATGCTACCTGTCTTTGTGCAAGATTTCAAGCAGATCCAAGAGAACCTCACTTAATAGCTGTAAATAGAATTTTCAAGTACCTTAAGGGTACAGCTGATCTAGGATTGTGGTATCCTAGAGAATCAGACTTTAAGCTAATAGGTTACTCAGATGCAGATTTTGCAAGATGCAAAATTGACAGGAAAAACATAAGTGGAAGCTGCCAATTTCTTGGAGGCAGATTGGTTTCTTGGTTTAGCAAGAAACATAAATCAATTTCCACATCAACTGTAGAAGAAGAGTACATTGCTGCAGGAAGCTGTTGTGCACAGATTCTTTGGATGAAGAATCAGTTACTGGATTATGGGTTAACATATTCTAAAATCCCTATTTACTGTGATAATCAAAGTACTATTGCTATGACAGGTAATCCAGTTCAACACTCTATGACAAAGCACATCAGCATTAGGTACCACTTCATAAGGGAACATGTGGATGAAGGTACAGTGGAATTACATTTTAGTTCCAACAGATCAACAACTAGCAGATATCTTCACAAAACCACTGTGTGAAGCTACTTTTACAAGATTGGTAAATGAACTTGGAATGGTTTCAGGTTCTTTCTCTAAATCTGCTTAGTTTATGTTCTGATACATCAGACTTTATGATCAGTATTTACAGATATTACTATCTTTGTGTATTATGTGCTTAAATTGAAATTTTCTAAGTGCTGATTGTTGTCTGATGTGAATTTCTAAACTCTGATAGTGATATGAATGTTTCTGTGACTATTCAATCCAATGAGGATAACTGTGTTAGATGATGACCTATTAGTCTTTAATATACTAATAATCCCATGTTTGAAGTAATTGTTTATGTGGAAATCTTTTAACACAAGCAAATTCTGATATTGACCTTGGTTACAGTTTACTTTGTGTATCTTATTACTAAGTCAAAAACTAGAATAGTGCTTCTTATCTGTTAAGTTCTGATGTTAGTAAATCTGATGGATGTACTAAGTGCTGATAAGCCTCACTTATCAAAAGAAAAATAAAAGAAAAGTAATAAATATCAGGTACTCCTTTGAGATCTAGAAAAAAATATATGTGGAAGGGAAGACCCAAGTGCATTGCTGGTATTAAGTAATATGCATTAGAAAAGCAAAATAAAATTTTCTTGGTGACTTTTCACATTCTCTGATTACTAGAGAAATACTCTGATAACAGCATAAATTCTGATAAGCAGTTGTGACTCACTTACACTGAGAAGCCACTGTAAAAAGGAATTTCAAAAGATGCATAAAATGAGCACAAAACAGTTGAGGTGGACTCATGCATGAACTCATTCTATAGTAGACTTCAGAATAATGACAGATTTTAAGCAAAGTTCTTAGTTATGCCTTATTTCTAAGATGTACTGAAGTGAATCAGACTTTACTCTTTGTCTGATATTTAGCTTAATGCACACACATACACTCCATATGAATGATGAAAATTACTGTGGGGATAAATGTTATTTTGGATGAACAGTTTAAGTGTCAGTTGCATAAATTCTGAGGACAAGTACTGATGGAAGTTCTGATGATTAAGTTCTGATATACCCATATCAGTATTTGTGTGAAGAATTACAGGAATAACCATTCACTTTTCGAGTAAGGAGCCATATTCTGATGACTTTTAAATACTGATAATAATCAAGTTCTGATGCTGACGTGGCAGTATTTATTTACTTGGTTTATTTTTGGTCATTACTTGAACGGTCATATTTTCTCAGAATATTGGTTTATGTGAGTTAAAGCAGTAATAATCATTTGTTTAGTGGGAATAGTTATATTTTAAACTGAACATGTAATGTAATTATTACTTATTTACCGTGCCCATTAACTTTTGTCTTAACTGCTGTATGCCTGACAGGTGTAAAGGTCTATTCCACTTCTTATTAACTACTGTCACGTGGGGTGTCTAAGTAAAAGAGATAAAATATTTTCAAATCTCTTATTTTCATTTTATTCTACTCTCTCTCTTTTCTTATTCTCTCTCACATTTTCTGACGGTTTTCTTTACAGACATTTTTTCAAACACCTTACAGGCACTCTAACTTCTCACTTATTTCTGATGGCGCCCAAGGATTTAATTGTTGATGGAGCCAAGTTTGTCCCAAATAATTATGCTGTTACCCTGACCAAAGCTGAAGCTCCATCAGATTTGCACTTTGTGCAAGATTTATTAGCTCATAGTGAGATTGGGTATGCTTTGACCCAACCTCAAACTATTTCAAGCCAAGAAGTGCTGACATTTTGGAGAACTGGCCTTTTTGATGATGGTGGCGCTACTGGTACTCCAAGCATTATTTTCACATCAGGAGATGTCGAGCATGTGGTTACCCCTGGAGCAGTTCGTAAAGCTCTCCACTTACCTGAAGGTTGCACATTCTTAACAGTGGAGGATCCTGTCTTATAGCAGCTCATGGCCAGTTTGGACTATGAGAAAAGTTTGGGAAAGCTGGGTCAACTGAAAAGAGCAAATATCAGAAAGGAATGGAGCTTTTTCTTTGATTGTATCACTAAGGCATTCTCCAATAAATACTCCAACTTTGATGCTATTGCCATCATGAGTTAGCAAATCGGGTATGCCCTTATTCATCAAACTCATTTTGATTTTGCAAGTGCTGTGCTAGGTTTCAAAGGGGATAGGATGAAGGGTTTTTAGCAAATAAACGCAGCGAAAATGTAAACTTAAATCTTAAAAAAAACCGAAACCCTCCGCAGGATCCATGAGAAAAATAATATTTAATTCGTAGTTCAGTATGTTTACCTTACGAAGCTTTACATTAATGGAAAGATGGAGGTCTTTAATAGTGATCCAAGAACCACGAGCGGCGATCCTTAGCAGCTGCTCCTCAAGTGTGAAGCACTCCACCAATATCCACCAAGAAAACAATGTAATTGAGAAGGAGGAGGTGGATAGAATTAGGGTTTTGTAAAATTTTTAGGTTGAGGCAAAAATAGGGTTTATAATAGTATATTTATAGGCAAAATTTTCAGCTGAAAATTTTGCCATAAAATATTATTATTATTAACCCTTTATTATTCTCATTAATAATTAAAACACCTTTTAATTATTAATCCTTTTTCTAAACACTTTAGAAATAATTCTCTCTCTTGATTTAATTTCCAAAAATTAAATTCTTAATTAATAATATTAAGAACCTTTTCTTAATTAATTTATAATCAATTAAATCTCATTTAATCAATTATTAAATTTTCCAATTAATTATTTATTTCATAAATAAATAATTATCAGCCATTATTAATTAATTCCTCCACCATTAAATCATTCTCTTTTATGGTGTGACCCTGTAGGTTCAATATTAAGTCGGTAGTAGAAATAAATAATAATAAAACTATTTTATCATTATTTGTATAAATTCTCTAATTCATTAAATATGATTAATTAATTAATCATATTTATTCTACATCGTGAGGGATACTTCTCAGCATATCGCGACTATCTGGATAATACGAATTCACTGCTTAGAATACCAAGAACCTATTCAGTGAGTAGTTACTGTACAATTAATTCCTTCTACCCTGCAATGTCACGATTAAATACAAGGCATGGAACTTGTGTCAAGCCTATCTTATTTAATCACTTGCTTTCCCATTCACTATGCTTAGTTCTATTTAATGTAAATTAGAAATTCCTTTCTAATTCCATTCACTCTGGCCAGAGATTCCTGAACTAACATAAGTGGATCAACATTGAACATTCTCTTCCTACACTGGAAGGGGTAGATCCTTTATTGATCATACACTATTTTCGTGTACAAATTCCTGCTACGTTGTTATGTGTGTCAACTCTCTCGACGTTGACATCTCCTCTATTTTCAACTCAGATTCACCACCAGAAACAAGAAAAATGTCCTGAGTCCTTCGCAAGTACTTAAGGATGTTTTTCACTGCTTTCCAGTGGTCTTCACCTGGATTGGACTGATATCTTCTCGTTACACTAATTGAATAAGCAACATCAGGCCTTGTACACAACATTGCGTACATGATAGATCCTATTGCTGAAGCATAAGGAATCTTACTCATACGCTCTCTTTCCTCAGGTGTCTTAGGATACATTTTTTTCGGAAAGGGACACTCCATGGCTCATCAGTATGAGACCTCTTTTGGAGTTTTCCATGCTAAACCTTTTAAGCACTTTCTGGATGTATGTACCCTATGTAAGACCTATCATTCTTCTAGATCTATCTCTATAGATCTTCATACAGAGAATGTAGGATGCTTCTCCCAAGTCCTTCATGGTGAAGTTCTTTGATAGCCATACTTTGACTGATTGTAGCATCGATATATCATTTCCTCTAAGAAGTATGTCATCCATATACAATACAAGAAATGTTACCGCGCTCCCACTAACCTTCTTGTAGACACATGGTTCATCTATGTTTTTGATAAAACCAAACTCTTTGATTGTCTCATCAAAACGGATGTTCGATCTACGAGAAGCTTACCTTAAACCATATATGGTTCGCAGCAGCTTACACACTAGGTGTTCATTTCCCTTGGAAAGAAAACCCTCTGGCTGTGTCATATACACTTCCTCCTCAAGTTCCCCATTGAGGAAGGCCGTTTTCATGTCCATTTGTCAGATCTCATAGTCGTAGTAAGCATCAATCGCAAGCAAAATCCGAATTGATTTTAACAGGGCTACAGGCGAGAAAAGTTTCATCAAAGTCAATCCCTTGCCTTTGTTTGAATCCTTTTGCCATGAGTCTGGCCTTATAGGTCTCCACCTGGCCATCTGCTCTAATCTTTCTTTTGTATACCCACTTGCACCCAGTAGGCTTAACACCTTCAGGCGCCTCAACCAGAGTCCATACTTGGTTGGTATACATAGATTTCATTTCGGATTTCATGGCACCATGTCATTTCTCTGAGTCAACACTACTCATAGCCTCATTATAGGTCACAGGGTCGTCATCATCAATGATTAACAACTCATTGTCATTCTTAATGATAAGGCCATAATACCTCTCAGGTTGGCGAGACACTCTCCCTTTCCTACGAATGGGCTGTTCCATAGAAGGTTGTTTACTCTGAACAGGTGTTTCCACTTGATCCGTAGTAGTTTGTGCTTCTTGAACTTCATCAAGTTCAATTTTGCTCCCACTGTTTCCTTCAAGGATAAACTCCTTTTCCAAGAAGGTAGCATGTCTGGAGACAAACACCCGATGATCGGTGTAAAAGTAATACCCCAAAGTCTCTTTAGGATATCCTACAAAATTACATTTTACGGATCGAGATTCCAGCTTATCTGGGTCAACTTTCTTGACATAAGCTGGACATCCCCAAATCTTAACGTGTTTAAGACTCAGTTTCCTTTCTTTCCATATCTCATATGGTGTTTGAGGAACAGATTTGGAAGGCACCTTATTCAGTAAATATGCTAAGGTTTCCAATGCATAACCCCATAGGAATACTGGAAGATTCGCATAGCTCATCATGGACCGAACCATGTCTAACAAAGTTCGATTTCTCCTTTCAGATACCCCATTCAACTGTGGAGTATATGGAGGAGTCCACTGGGAGACTATACCATTTTCTTTGAGATAATCTAGAAACTCTCCATTCAAGTATTTGATGGATTTTAATCGCAGCGGAGGCATGGCAAAACAATTTTACACATATAAAATCCAAATAAAAGCATATAAATCGTGGTAAAAATATAGGATCGAATCTAACCTTTAAAATAATTCGGAGACAACGATCAGAGATCCTTAGCAGTTGCTCCTCAAGTGTGAAGCACTCCACCGGTATCAGCCAAGAAAATGATGTTAAGGAGGAGGAAGGAGGTGGAGAGAATTGGGTTTTCCAAACTTTTTGGGTTTTGGGGTTCAAATAAAAATAGGGTCTATAATAGTATATTTATAGGCAAAATTTTCAGCTGAAATTTTCCCATAAATATTATTATTATTATTATCCCATTTATTATTCTCATTAATAATTAAAACACCTTTTAATTATTAATCCTTTTTCTAAACACTTTAGAAATAATTCTCTCTCTTGATTTAATTTCCAAAAATTAAATTCTTAATTAATAATATCAAGAACTTTTCTTAATTAATTTATAATAAATTAAATCTCATTTAATCAATTATTAAATTTGCCAATTAATTATTTATTTCATAAATAAATAATTATCAGCCATTATTAATTAATTCCTCCACCATTAAATCATTCTCTTTTTATGGTGTGACCCTGTAGGTTCAATATTAAGCCGGTAGTAGAAATAAATAATAATAAAACTATTTTATCATTAATTATATAAATTCTCTAATTTATTAAATATGATTAATTAATTAATCACATTTATTCTACATCGTGAGGGATACTTCTCAGCATACGCGACTATCCGGATAATATGAATTCACTGCTTAGAATACCAAGAACCTATTCAGTGAATAGTTACCGTACAATAAACTCCTTCTACCCTACAATGTCCCGATTAAATACAATACATGGATCTCGTGTCAAGCCTATCTAATTCAATCACTTGCTTACCATTTACTATGCGTAGTTCTATGCAAATTAGAAACTCCTTTCTAATTTCATTTACTCTGGCCAGAGATTCCTGAACTAGCATAAGTGGATCAGCCTTGAACATTCGCTTCCTTCACTGGAAGGGGTAGATCCTTTATTGATCATACACTATCTTCGTGTACAAATTCCTATACCCAGTAGAGCCCTAATAATTGTCCCTGGAGACTAAGAACTAAACCAAAGCATAGTTCAGTGTACACAAGATGACTATGATGACCTCAAGTCTAAGGATACTTGTACAACTATCACTATGTGAACAACTGCTGACACTTGAGTGAACTCCATCAGTTGTTCAGCTGGGCGAGTCATGTTCAGTGAACTTATTCTATAATAAGCACCTACATACTAGCTATAGTGTCTCCACATAAATGTCTATGAGAACAGACATCCTTCATAATGAAGCAAACATAGTATGTACCGATCTTTGCGGATTATTAATTACCAGTTAGTAATCCTACGACCGGGAACTATTTAAGTTCAGAGTTATCATCTTTTAGGTCTCACTATTATGATCTCATCATAATCCATAAAAAGCTTTACTCTAAACTATAGTATATCTTATTTAAACACTTAAATAGATAAAGCCCGTAATAAAAAACAAAATAAGTCTTTTATTAATATCAATGAAATCAAAACTGATTACACAGGAAGTTATTCCTAAATCCTAATACATGATTGGACTTAGGACATATTCCTTTCAATCTCCCACTTGTACCAAAGCCAATCACTCTGGTATCTAATACCCATCTAGTCTTTATGACGATCAAAGTGACTTTCAGAAAGTAGCTTTGTGAGTGGGTCTGCTATGTTGTTAAGTGTGTCAACTCTATTTCAATACAATACAAGAAATGTTACCGCGCTCCCACTAACCCTTTTGTAAACGCATGGTTCATCTATGTTTTTGATAAAATCAAACTCTTTGATTGTCTCATCAAAACGAATGTTCCATCTTTCGAGAAGCTTGCTTTAAACTACATATGGTTCACAGTAGCTTACACACTAGGTTTTTATTTCCCTTGGAAAGAAAACCATCTGGCTATATGCCAGATCTCATAGTCATAGTAATCAGCAATCGCAAGCAAAATCCGAACTGATTTTAACAGGGCTATAGGTAAAAGGTTTCATCAAAGTCAATCCATTGCCTTTGTTTGAATCCTTTTGCCAAAAGCCTGGCCTTAAAGGTCTCCACCTGGCCATCTGCTATAATCTATCTTTTGAATACCGTATACATAGATTCCATTCCGGATTTCATGGTACTATGCCATTTCTCTGAGTTAACACTACTCATAGCCTCATTATAGGTCACAGGGTCGTCATCATCAATGATAGACAACTCATTGTCATTCTCAATGACAAGGCCAAATTACCTCTCAGGTTGGCGAGACACTCTCCCTGACCTACGAATGGGCTGTTCCACAGAAGGTTGTTCAGTCAGAACAGGTGTTTCCACTTGATCCGTAGTAGTTTGTGCTTCTTGAACTTCATCAAGTTCAATTTTGCTCCCACTGTTTCCTTCAAGGATAAACTCATTTTCCAAGAAGGTAGTATGTCTGGAGACAAACACCGGATGATTGGTGTAAAAGTAATACCCTAAAGTCTCTTTAGGATATCCCACAAAACTACATTTTACGGATCGATATTCCAGCTTATCTGGGTCAACTTTCTTGACATAAGCTGGACATCCCCAAATCTTAACGTGTTTAAGACTCGGTTTCCTTTCTTTCCATATCTCATACGAAGTTTGAGGAACAGATTTTGGAAGGCACCTTATTCAGTAAATATGCTGAGGTTTCCAATGCATAACCCCATAGAAATACTGGAAGATTTGTATAGCTCATCATGGACCGAACTATGTCTAACAAAGTTCGATTTCTCCTTTCAGATACCAATCTGGAGGAGTCCACTGGGAGACTATACCATTTACTTTGAGATAATCTAGAAACACTCCATTAAAGTATTCACCACCTCGATCTGATCGAAGAGTTATAATACTATGTTTGGTTGTTTCTCCACTTCATACTTATACTCTTTGAACTTTTCAAAGGCTTCAGACTTGTGTTTCATCAAACACATATCCGAATCTAGATCTATCATCAATGAAAGTAATGAAGTATGAAAATCCACCCATGGCTTGCGTAGACATTGGTCCACATACATCTGTGTGTACCATTCCTAGCAAATTTGCAGTCCTCTCTCCATGTCTACTAAATGGAGACTGAACTGCCACTATAAAGTGAGATTTTCATCATCCCTTTTCTTTTATTAGTTTGTTCAATCTGAAATAAATTATGTCACATACATACAGACCATTATTTAAAGTACCACGTCCATAAAGAATATTATCTCTAAGAATAGAACATTCATTATTCTCAATAATAAATGAAAATCCAGCCAAGTCTAACATGGGAATAATATTCCTCACAATCGAGGGAACAAAATAACAATTATTTAAAACAATAGTCTTGCCCATAGGCATATGTAAATGAAATGATTCTACATCTTCAGCATCAACTCTTGCTCCATTTCCCATCAGTAGAATCACCTCCTCTTCCTCAAGAGTCCTACTTCTCCTTGGTCCCTGCAACAAATTGCAGATATGAGAACCACATGCGGTATCTAATACCCAAGTAGAAATTTGATTTATGACATATTCACTTCTATCATGAACATACCTGAATCAGAAGCTGGTAGTCTCACTACCCTTCTTCTTCTTCTTCAATTCTGCAAGGTAATCTTGCAGTTCCTCTTCCAGTGCCCCACCTTGTTACAGTGAAAGCAAACAACTTTGCTCTTGGGGTCTTCAGCTTTTGGTGGAACCGGCTTTTCTTCACCTACTTTCTTCTTCTTGGAAGAGTTCCTCTTCCTTTTCTTAGGATTGGAACCTTCACCAATTAGAAGAACATAACTCTTCTTAGGGGGAAAATTCGATTCCGCAGTCTTCAACATGTTGTGGAGTTCAGGCAGGCTGACATCCAACTTATTCATGTGAAAGTTCACAATAAACTACGAGAACGAACTCGGAAGCGATTGCAAGACCAAGTCTTGGCTCAGCTCCCCATCCATGGCAAAACCAAGTTGTCCAAGACGTTCAATCAAATTGATCATCTTAAGTACATGGTCATTCACAGATGATCCCTCAGACATCCTACAACCGAACAACTCCTTCGATATCTCATATCGAGCTGTCCTCCCTGCCACATCATACAACTCTTGTAGATGCATGAGGATAGTGTGAGCATCCATATGCTCATGTTGCTTCTGTAGCTCAATGTTCATGGAAGCTAGCATGATGCATTGAGCAATATTTGCATCATCTATCTACTTACGATACACAACATGTTCATCATTATGTGCATCACTAGCAGGTTCAGTAGGCTTAGGTGAGTCAATCATGTATTCCAGCTTCTCAATCCTGAGAACAATTCTCAAGTTTCGAAGCCAGTCAGCATAATTAGGACCAGTCAATTTGTGAGCATCCAGAATGCTCCTAAGTGATAGTGCAGAAGACATAATGTATATTGTA